>NW_006383013.1:561917-570908 GCF_000327345.1 Myotis davidii | reverse complement strand
TCATAACATGAGACTTTATAAAAAAAAAAAAAAGACCTTCCCAGACTCTCAGCACCCCTTTGAGGACTATAACCTAGAGTCCAGGGGTTGCTAGAAGCCTATGTTGAGAACAAAAGAATCTGTACCCCATGTCACTGCACCCTAATAATAACTTACCAGTATGTTTCTTCTATCCAGGTTCTCCCAAACACTCTCTAAACCCTAATTAATACCTCTAACTTCCAGTAAAGATACTGTAGGTTTTTAGCTTTTTTTAAAAAAATATTTTTATTGATTTGAGAGAGGAGGGGGGGAGAAAGAGAAACATGGATGTGAGAATAGAACATCAATTGGCTGCCTCCTACATGCCCCCCATTGGGGATTGAGCCCGCAACCCCCGCATGTGCCCTGACCAGGAATCCAATCCAACCAGCAACCTTTCTGGTGTATGGGATGACACTGGCCAGAGTGATACTGTATTTTTTTGGTTTGTTTTGTGGTTGTTTTTTTTGGCACAATCTAAGTTGTTTCTTTTAGAACTCAGAAGCATATTTGGTTATTGTTAATCCTCTCCTGAGGATATTTTTTCTATTGATTTTTAGACACAGTAGAGACGCAGAGAAAGATCAATGTGAGAGAGACCCATTGATTGGTTGCCTCCCACACGTGCCCTGATTGGGGCCGGAGATCAAGCCTACAATTGAGGTGTATATACCCTCAACTGGAATCAAACCCGGGATTTTTCTTAAATCCTAAGAAAGAGAGTTGCACCCTTCAGTCCGTGGCTGATGCTCTAACCCCTGAGCAACCGGCTATGGCTCAAAGGCATTTTTATACCATAACTCCCTTCCTATCTGATTATATGGAATGTACTTTGAAGTAAAAAGGTTTCTGAAAAACAAGACTATTACTAAAATTAAATTGGAATTAAATGGGAACCCCTCCTTCAAGATTTCTACTATTCATAATGACAAGGGCTCTTGTCAATAATGTGCGAATACCATTCCTAACTTCATTCATGTACTGATCAGGCTTGGTGCAGTCTTATCTCATCATGATGGCTCAACTTAAAGGCAAAAAGGAGACAGCTGCCAGAATATTTTAATACCTATGAATTTAGAGAATTGCTCTACGTCAGTCTAATCATATTGTAGAGTTATAAAAATATCTGCTACAAAAGTGGTGCTGTAAGTATGTGTCCTTATGTGCCTGAGGGTAATAAAACACTGCACAGCCCTGGGTCAAAGTCTGCTAAGCCAGAACTGATATACATCGGTGCTGCTGTGAATTTAAAAAACTGTTCTGGCTAATCCTTTTTATTTTTTAAAAGAATTCTTGTTTATTTAAATAAGAATTAGCTGCAATAGTAACCAACTGCTTCAGTGCTTCAGCATGAGTTGTGCCTAATGAAAATTCAGAAATCATCACTGCATGTCATAAGAAGGTTAACATTTATCATGTAAAAGACTGGAAATAAATCAATATATATATTTAAATTAAGGGTCTTGAGACTTTGATGGGAATAAATCTATTCAGAACAGAAAACAGAAATAACCAACTTCATTGTCAAGGTGCAGGTCAAACTCAGCCCAAGCTAGACATGTTCGATTGTGGTTACTTTCTCATCTTTTTGTTTCCACTTACAGGCTTAACACGGTGGCTAAGGAGGCCAAATTATGATGTAAGATTAGTTTGCCTTTCTAACTACTTAATTACTGGTCCATATGTGGACAAAGACAAACAAATGATGCCTTTTACTGAACTAGCAAACTCGGCAGCCAACAAGGGAAATGGATGAGGAAAAAAAGGATTTTTACAGGTTAATAAAAAAGAAACTACTACATGGAGTGTTACATTTTACATGGAATCACACTGAGGAGGAAATTAATTTGCCAACGATCATATATAGGATTTATTTCTTTCATTCCAGTTTAAATATCACATTTTTAGACTCTACCCATCCACATTCAGCCCACTGTAATATCTCATTTCTGAACTCCTATGGTACTCAAGTGGCACAGAGGACATGCTCCCTTGTTCTGTGATCTTTTTACACATTTGCCTTGTCACCCAAATCAGATTATAAGTGCCTTGAGAGGAGTTGATGTATTTTTGACAGTAAGGGTTTAGCCCATTGTTTTTCATAGTAGGCAATAAAGAAATGTTTATTTATTGTGATAATATTTAAATCCTAAGAAAGAGAGTTGCACCCTTGGTAGGGTCAGATGTTAAAATAAGTGCCAAGGATGATCAGATAGTTTCTACTTTGGGAGAGAATAAAAGAAAAAGGAGAGGTAGAAGGTATTCATTCATGAATTGAAGGAAGTGGAATACAAAATCAGGCCTTCAGTTAGGAACAGGTCTACAATGTACTGCTTCAGATTTTGGGGGCTTCCTGGTTTTAATTCTTTGTTTTCTTCTTTTTCTCGTATAATTTACTTATAGAACTTATGGAGTTTAAGGTCAAACTGACTTAATTTACTTTGTAAATAATGCAGACTTTACATAAAAAAATTAAGTACGCTCTACTAATCTGAGAACCACAGGACAAACACTGATAGACCAATAAAAAAAAAATCTTGAATATTGGGCAATGTTTTCTGGGCTGATTTTATAAATACTTTATGCCAGAGTGGACAAATATCTAATTTCTCAAAAGCTTAAATTTCAGGTTCTTCCCATCATGGACAATGTGTAAGGCCTTCCTTAAAGACTATAATTTCCAACTCTACGTCTTGAGGTGATGTTCTTTCCCTTAATGCTTTTGATTTTTCAACTGAGGTGTAAAACACAAGCTCAAGGCATATGTATTTACTATACTTTAACTGGCGTCATACAATGACATGGACAAAGATTTCAAACTTGGTAAGAGCCTGCTTAGAGAGGCATGTCCTTGGTTATATAGGAAATAGTATGGAATCTCTTACTGGATATCAAGTGACCTTCAAGGGTAGATGCTTGCTGGCATGTCTTAAAGAAGAGGCAGTGTATCACTTCAAGGAGATACTTTTCACAGACAATGAAGAGGAGTGAACAATTAATACTGGTGAGGCAAGTGGGTGGCAAAGGTTTGGAGGCTATACGTAAAAGTGACATGGAAGAACTGAAAGAGCAAGAAGACTTAGGGATGGTTTGGCAAAGAAGATGACAGTAAAGAACCATAAGGAATTGGGGGGGGGGGGAGTTCATAAATTTTTTCAAAGTTCTAACATGGGAAACTGCTAACTGACGCTACAACCAGTTATAATCAATAAATGTTATACTCCAATAAATTAGTAGAAGCATTAGCTTGATTTGTAGAGCTTTAAGTAATAAAATTTGTACCAGGGGATAAAAGAAAAACAGCTACCATTCATAGTGTTCTTTAGAAAGAAGGTATCACTTCATGAAGGTTCCTTCTCAGAATACTATTTTACAATTATTTCCCTTACCTCTTCTACCATTTGCCTTTTTTTCTCTAAGGATAATGTTGAAATGTGACTTTTTTTGTGGTTCAGTACATTTCATGATCTTACCACACAGTCCATAATAATCTGGCATCGCTATCTTGAACTGAAGTTTCAGACAAATCAAGCTAATGCTTCTACTAATTTATTGGAGTATAACATTTATTTTAGTGGGAGAATCACTTTAATTACTTCTACTTAGGGAATAATTTACATAAAAACCCAAAGGGGTAACTTAATTCCTTTCAACCATACCTTACTGCATTTTATAACAAAAATTATATGCTACGGGTTATCACAAATGTGGGAATTCAACAACATTCCCTCACGAATGTCAAGGTCTGAGCTTGAAAGCAAGAAGTTGAGTCTCTAATTTACCACTGAAATGCCAGATGCTCATTTTATAGGCAGATTTCATAAGCCTAACATTTAATGAGAAATTGTTAGAGCTACATTTGGCAAGAGAAGAATATCTCTTAGATGTTGAGAATACCAGCAGAAGAATCTTTTTGCTGCATTCTTTCTGGAGAGATTGACTAAAATCATTTGGCAGTTAAAAATAATTTGAACTTAAAAACCTTCATGGTAAATTCTTAGTTGAAAGATCAAGTGCATCTGCTGAAATGTATTTATTTCATTTCCGTGTAAGATGGGAGAAAATAGTACTTAAAAGACAGAAAATAGTGTACAAAATCAGAATGATGTTCTGTTAGACTGCAGGCATTATTTACAAAGCTGCTGCAAGTTAATCATTTATACTACAAAGAATTTTACCTATTTCAAAGCTCATCTCACTTGTGCTAGCTCCAGGGAACTGATTTGTGTAAGCTCTGGACTCATTCCAGATTCTACCTATAGTAAGGAACTTTGCTCCGGCCAGCATAGCTCAGTGTTTGAATGTTGGTCCATGAACCAGGAGGTTATGGCTCTATTCCTGGTCAGAGGACATGCCCGGGTTTGGGGCTCAATTCCCGGTAGGGGGCATGTAGGAGGCAGCTGATCCATGTTTCTTTCTCATCAGTGTTTCTATCTCTCTATCCCTCTCCTTGCCTCTCTATAAAATCAATAAAAATATTTTTAAAAAAGAAAATTTGATCCTAAATTTACCTAATTTGCTTAATAGATTCATAATCTTCTGATGGCTTAAGAAAAAAACCCTAACCTAACTTGATCAGAAAGTCAAAATGTCATCAAGAAAAACAGGCATAGGTCCAAAGGTTGGCAAATTTTTCCTGTTAAGTGCCAGATAGTAAATATGTTGAGCTTTGCAGGCCATACTTAGTCTCTTGTCTCATACACTTCTGTTTTTTTTTTGTTTTATTTTACAACCCTTTAAAAATGTAAAAACCATTCTTAACTCCCGGGAACACAGAAACAGGCTGTGGGCCATAGTTTGCCAACCTTAGTTTAGAGAAATGCTGTACAGCGGAAATGTTCTCTTTGTGCTACCCAATATGGTAGCCACTAGCCACATATGGCTATTGAGCATTTGCTAGTGCAACTAAGGAATTAAACTTTTTATTTTATTTAATTTTAATTAACTTTAAACAGCCACATGCGGCTAGTGACTATGGTTTTGAACAGCACAGATCTGGAGCATAGCCCACAAGACTCCCTGAAATCTCTGTACACCGTAAATCCCGTATAAAGAGTAATTGTTACTAATAATAACGTCCAATTATTAAGTTAAGCATTGTTCATCAATTCAAATGAGTAACATCAAGGAGAGGAAAAATATCATATAAGAAACCTAAAACAAACTAGTTGGAATTTTATAATTTATTAGTATGACATCTCTTTAATAATATTTAGGCAAATCGGAACCTTGACGTGTGGAGAAAATGAGTCTAAAGGGCTTTGAATTTAAAAAGATATACAATGTTCCTTTTTTTTGTTAATCCTCAACGGAAGACATTTTTCATTGCTTTTTAGAAAGAGTGGAAGGGAGGGGGAGAGACACAGAGAGGAACATCAATGTGAGAGAGACACATCAATTGGTTGCCTCCCACATGCACCCTGACCAGGTGCCAGGATCAAGGCTGCAAGCTATGTATGTGCCCTTGACCGGAATCTAATCCAGAACCCTTCAGTCCACAGGCTGACTCTCTAACCACTGAGCTAACAAACAGGGTAGGGCACAATGTTTCTATTTTTAATAGAAGTGAAAATTTCTATCACTCAATTTGCATGGATTCTATTGAAGACAATGCAACTAAAATTAGGTTTCTGTTTGCCTGAGAAGACAATTGATTTTTCCATCACTGACCTGAAATGCTCCTAGAAAATTGCTTTGCTTCATTCATCACACTGCCACTCCCAGCAAGGCCCCTAAAGTTCATGAGACACAAACTTGCTTTGTTAGCCAAGCGGTTACACAGGAAACCTAAGTCCTCATTTCCACCTGCTGACAAATCATTTCCCACGTCCATTAACGCATTCACTTAATTCTTGGAGCTTCTGAAGTAGAAAATTAGGGGGCAAACACTCATTCAACATTGAAGGAAGCATGCAGTCAATGCCTTTAACATTCATTAAAGGTTATTTGTTTTCCCCTTAATTATCTGGGACAGAATACTTCTCATTTAAATAAGCAAAATATTTAAATACACAGCAGGGTGCATAACACTACACATATGTACATTGATAGTTTATGACAAAACTCACACCATCCCCAAACCCAAAGTTTCACCTTCATTATTTCCTATTTTAAAGCAGTCCTGGGAGAAAAGGAAAATTACTTCATGTAAAATCATAGGTGAACCACAGAACACAAATCAATGAATTGTAACCAGTTAGTATAATAAGTATTCACTCATAAGGTTTAAGTCAAACTACCTACTAAGAATCTATAATTAATACATCCAGTGAAAGTCTATGCAGCAACTGGGAAATGAGGTAGATCTATATGCACTGCTGTGGAAAGATATATTCTTGGCTGAAAAAACAAAAGTCACAAAACAGTACATATATTATAATCTCATCTGTATGTGGTAACATACATAAACTTGATTATGCACAGAAAATGTTTGGAAGTGTTTCGTGGATAAAGTGTTGGTGATGATTACCTCTGATACATTCAGCAGGTAAGGTTTTTACTTTTCACTTTATAGCCTTCTACACTACTGAAAAAAATTTTTTAAATCAAGAGGTTGTATTACTTATATAAATTTAAAATGTCCCTTCAAAAGCCTAGAGAGATCTCTGTAGTGGTACCCCAAGAGACTAAAATGTGATGGCCCTTCTTTATTGTTGCATCTCCCTTTCCCTCTCTCCCTTTCAAATCAATAAAATAAAAATCAATCAATAAATAAATAAAAGAAAAAGTCAGAGCTGTTCCCTTTCTACTTAAAGCCACTATAATGGCTCTAAAACGGCTTCTCTCAATGAAATTCTATAGCACAGAGGAGAAAAAAGAGCCACACAATAGTATTACAAAACAAAGAAATAATAAGGGACACTTCAAATAGGGCTTTGGGAGGACAAGACAATCCACAAGTGCCAACCAGCTCCAGAGCTATAAATCTCCCAAGAGAGCCATCACATTTCAATTACCATCACTAACATTACTTATTATTTGGCCTGCTCCAGTCCCTAAGGCAGGCAGCTAGTGATGACAATACCCAGCCTCTTCTTGTAAAACAATTCATTAGGCAAAGCAGAACAGCTGGGGCAGCCACGTGCGAGTTCTTAAAGCACCGCCCCACTGAGACCTCTGGCCCAGATTTCCCTCTTGGTGAGGGACAGCCACCACCCCTCTGACAGCTGTAGAGTCCTCCAGGGACACTTCAGGTTTAATCAGTACTTCCTGAGCTGGAGAGGGCCATTTGATTTCTAACATAAACTAATGGCACTTCTGCTTTCAGTAGGTTACACCAGACATCAGATAAGAGGCTTTAGGGCATTTTTATCTTGTTCAAATGCTCCAGAGCTAATGAGGCAGCAAACGATACTGTCATAGAGCCCCAGTATAGCTATATTATCCAATAAACAGACTCTTTCCAAGACAGGTTTAAATGGATCGAAGAGGTAGAGAAGGCTAGCTTAATATTGATCCTATTGAGAGGATAAGAATCCAGTCACCATAAGTAGGGTAAAATCGTGCATATTCTGATGCAAAGTGCTACTTTGTAAGGGGAAGTCTTTAAATCCTAAGAATAAAATGCTGATTTTTAGCAGCATAAACCTAGTAGATTTATGTAAGCTAAGTTTTCAAAAAAATGCTTCAAAATGAATCTACTTATTTCCATGTATTTTGCTGAAAAGTATTTTTAGGAGTTAGATTTTTTGAAGTAGCAATAAAGCCATTATAAAAACAGCTTATTAATTATACACTATATATTAATTATATTACTAATTATAATAAATATAATAGTTTTTTAACTAGCCAAATATATTTGTAAAAATATATTTGTATTGATTTCAGAGAGGAAGAGAGAAGGAGAGATAGAAACATCAATGATGAGAGAGAATCAGTGATTGGCTGCCTCCTGCATGGTCCCTCATTGGGGATGGAGCTTGAAACCTGGGCATGTGCCCTGATTGGGAATCGAACCATGACCTCCTGGTTCATAGGTCAACACTCAACCACTGAGCCACATTGGCCGGGAGTTAATTAGCCATTTTTAATTAGCAACTTTTGCTATGCTAAACAGTACAGTTTGCCTGTAACTTCTTTTGTGTGTGTGCTTTGTTTTTGACTTTTGCCTTTAACTCTTTTTATTTTTTTGTCTTTAACTTCTAAATATTACCAGAGCCCATATCATATAATATAGGACAGTGATGGCGAACCTATGACACGCATGTCAGAGGTGACACACGAACTCATTTTTTTGGTTGATTTTTCTTTGTTAAATGGCATTTAAATATATAAAATAAATATCAAAAATATAACTCTTTGTTTTATTATGCTTGCAAATATCAAAAAATTTCTACATGTGACATGGCACCAGAATTAAGTTAGGGTTTTTCAAAATGCTGACACACCGGAGTTCAAAAGGTTCGCCATCACTGATATAGGACCTCAGAATTAATCCAATAATCCAATTATTCATTCATTAATGCCAACAGCCTATTATAATCAAGGCTTTGTGAGACACAGTGAAAATAAAAATCAGCCCTTGGATCACTTGTCAGGCTAACCACATAACAGATAATTTTTACTTAAATAATCTTTTTTTTTCTAATCTGTTTTGGTAAATATATGGAAATCAGAGAACCAACTGTTTCTCTTCTCTATAACTAGAAATATCTATAGCAGGCTCTTCTCAGAAGTAAATACAAATATTAATAAGCTGACCATTAAAAGTGGTCAATATTAAAAGCTGACCATTTCTTGGGTAGTTTGCCTCCCTAAAGATTAAAAAGAGCTAATATGGCCCTAGCCCATTTGGCTCAGTGGATAGAGCGTTGGCCTGCGGACTGAAAGGTCCCAGGTTCGATTCTGGTCACGGGCACATGCCAGGGTTGCAGGCTTGATCTCCAGCGTGGGGCGTGCAGGAGGCAGCCAATCAATGATTCGCTTTCATCATTGATGTTTCTATCTCTCTCTCCCTCTCTCTTCCTCTCT
>NW_006383013.1:556347-561872 GCF_000327345.1 Myotis davidii | reverse complement strand
TATCCCTCCCCTCACATTCTTCTGCTTCTACTAATCCATCACTGCTCATGCACATATTCTTGTTCCCTGTGGCAGAGGATGGTGGTTGCTTATCTCAATACTCTCTCCTTCCTCCTTATTAACAAAACAACAATTTAAAAAAAGTTTTAATCCTCACCTGAGAATATGTTTATTAATTTACAGAGGGGAAGGGAGAAACATTGATCATCTGCCTCCTGCATGTTCCCTATTGGAGACTGAGTCCACAACTCCCCGCATGTGCCTTAACCAGGAATTGAACCAGCAATCCTTCACTCGGTGCACGGGATGATGCCCAACCGAACTGCACCGACCAGGACCAACACAATTTTTATCAAGCAAAATTACAGCCCAGCATAAAAGATAGTCTTTTGCAGCTAGGTTGGTCCAGATAACCACATTCTCTGCAACTTCCAGTAGACTGCTTAAAAGGAAAGGAGTCAGCTCTGTGGGCACACCATTTTTGCTCTTTTCCCTTCCCACCTTCTTCTGGTCTACAACCCAGGCTTGATGGCTAGAGCTCTAGCAGTCTTCTTGGACAATGAGGTATCCTTTAGGATGGAAGCCATGCTCTAAGAAAAGTAGAATGAAAAGAAAGAGGCCTTAGTCCTTGATAACACTGTGGAGCTGCCTTACCAGCCTGAGCCTGTCTTCCCCCAGCTTTCATTTTTGTGGGGAAAAAGGAAATTTTACCTTGTGTAAGTCACAATTATTTTGAATTTCTTTTTATATGTAGGTGAACTCATTCTACCTAATATACCTGATATTCACAAGCTTTTAGTCTATAGCCCTGATAGTTTAAAATGTTCACTTCAGAGATGCCTTAACAATACTTTCACAAACAAAACTGAAGTTTTATAACGCATACTCCACTTCTACCCTAAATGTATTCTGAGTTACAGGGGCTTAAAATCTTGAAATCATTTCGAATCTTGTGCCTCTCTAGTCTGTTATAATTTCATATTTATTTCCTCCCCTAAACATCCCCTCCTTGCATTCACACTGTCCTATCTAGGACAAGCAGTCATTGCATTCTTGGCCAGCACCAGCTTCCTAGGTAGTCTCTAGGACCTATCACCGTACCCTTCAATTCTCTCTGGGGACTGCTATCAAGGTGTATGAAAATAATTCCTCTCGTTCTTCAGGCTTTCCATAATCTAGCTCCTCCTTTTCCAACTTTTAATACTCTAACTAATCCATACTCAAAAATTGTTTCCCAGTCTGAAGTGTCTTCCTTCCTTCCATGTGCAAATATTAGCTGTCAAGTCCTACTTCAAATTTCATCTCTTCTAAGAGGTGTTCTCCAATTCTTTACTTCATTTTTTCCTGCTTTGGAATTCATAGAACCCACACTCAGAGAGGAAAGCATGGTGAGTGACAGGCCAGATCATGAACAGCTGTAAGGCTAAATTAAAGGGTTTATTTTAATTTTATCCTAAGAGCAATGGAAGACCATTGATGGATTTTAAGTAGGAAATGAGATTACATCTCAATTTGCAAACTTTCAAAAATATTACTCTGGCTGCACAGTGTAGTAGTTATTGGAGAAAAGATCAATTCTACAGCTAATTTGGTTAGGAGAAGGGGAGAATACCAGAAATAGATTAAAGAAGCTTGATAAAGCAGGCTTGTTGTAGAGGAAGAATTTGAAACTCAATATTCTAAAGGAACATGAGAGTCATTTGAGTAAATATATGTTCAGCGTAGGAAAAAAGAGCTGGTGTGCAGATTTTAGCTTTAAATGTTCTCCTATCAAGAATGTATTGACAGTTACAATGCCTGAACCTTAATTGGGTCTTGGTTTTAAAAAGCTACACAAGATTTTTAGAAACAATTGAGGAATTCTGAATGTGTAATTGGATATTTTGCAAATTTTGTTACGTAGGAAACTGTTCTCTTCTTAAGAGATGTGTTCTGAAGTATTTAGGGGTAAAGTGCCCAATGTCTAAATTTTACTTAAAAATAGTTCAAGGAGAAAAATAAAGTATATATGGAGGCTCACTGGGTATTTAAACTCTTTTCATAATGAACTATCAAAGGTAAAGGCGATTTAATGGTATTCTTGTTAAATTAGTGAAGAGGGGCCTTCCTGGCTTATTTCTGGCATTAATACCCATTTACCTAATAATCTGAAGTATTATTTTTTAACCCATAGCTCCAAAGAAGGGATCTTAAAAAGTAAACCACCACATGAGGATTTTCACTCAAGATGATGCCTTCTACAAGCAGTTAACAGACAGATACCCCTGTCTTCCCTTTAGTTTTGAGCCTGGCTACTCTTGGATTTCATTCTCAGCTTGATTAAGGACAGTGAAAAAGAAACTGCCTGTCCTTTTCCAATCTGAAAACATGTTACCAAATCATTCTCCTTGCCTATGTTAATCCTTTAACACAAAGTTATCAGTTCCTGCTGTGGAGCCATTTCAGAGAATAGCAGGTACACAAATTTGTATTCAAATAATTGTTTATTGTGTTGCTCTTTTCTTTGTTAATGTCATTATCCTCCAACACTGTGAGACTGTTGGCTAATTCAACTCTTGTTTTTACTGAATTTGACAGCTGACAGCAGCAGAAACAGAAGCAGACAACCATAAACTAGTTTCCCTCAAACCTGGAGAAAAAAAATGCCTACTCTGCAAAGCTAGAATACTATTTCCTGGGAGGAGATAGTCTTAGTAATACCAAGCCTTTCGACCTGAGCGATCAGAAAGCTTATTTCTATAGTCAGACCTAGCTAGAAATCTCACTCTACTTTTGACAAACTGAACAGGCATAGAGATAAAACTTAACTTAGTCCAAACTCACTGTGCTTACAGTCAAGTGAATAAAAGACAAAAATAAATAAATAAATAAATAATGTCAAGCACTTCCAATAAGGCATTCATTAAAGAAAACAATTTTTTAAGTTCATTAACAAAATAGGGAGTTTACTGCATCAAGTTAAATGGATGTTTTGAGATTTTATTTGGTTGATTTTTTTATGTTATTTTGTATGTTTGTTAAATTGGACCTAGTAAGCCATACACTAGAAGTTCCCCCCAACACCCCAAACTAGAATTAATTACAGTGTAACTTCACAAGCTTACTCCATGAAGACCACTGCTTCGCATGATTAGAAAGAAGAAAATGAGTGAAAAAAAGTGTGTTGAGAGCACACCATTAATGGAAAGAGCCATTAATAGTTGATGTAGTCATCATCAAAACTCCAGCTGGTCCCACTCTTGAGGAGGAATGAATGTTCTGAAAGAGAAATTCTGTTTTAATTCTAAGAAAAGAAAAAGGGAAAAATGAAAGTTTAATGATCAATAGTGATAGAAAGGAAAGCCATCTTAACAGTATTGTTTAAAATGAAGTTAGAAAGGATTTTTCACATCTACCATATCAATATAAGATGCATTTTCACTTACGAAATAAACATAATCCATGCTCTATTTTCAACACATAGTTATCCAACAAAAGGTCACCTGACCTTAAACAAACAAACAAACAAACAAACAAACAGAGGCCAAAGTCTAGTATCAATTTCTATCCTACCATTCATTCCTACCTAATCTCCCAGCAAGTTAGTGCAAATGAAAGCAAGCACTTCAGTGCTGCAGGTAGTGAAGCCTGTTCCTTTCCCAAGAGAGGCCTGTAAAACAGGACAGTCACTGACAGCAGTACAATTACTGACACAGATACAGACTTTATGGACATGTTTATCTCCGCTGTAAATCCACACTCTCTCTCCACTCCGATTCACGAGTCATAAAGAAATTGCAGATAATGAAAAACTTGGGGAAATTTACAGCATGTCGGAAACCTCAGACAGCCAGAAGAAATTAAAGAGCTGACTAGGGATAAATCACACAGGTACAATTAAAACTTCCCACATACCTCCTTCATTTCCAAACTGAGGCACAATCCAATGGAGCTGATGAAAAGTTGAGGTCATGACTCCTCTGGCTGTAATCATTTCTTAACTAACTGCATGTTAAAATTAGCCAATTCATGGTCACGTGTAAATGCTGATTTCTTGCTGCCACTTTGATTTCCTTCCCTCTCCCCTAGAAGCACTCACAGAGCAATTCTGTCTAAAAACAGGCCAAATTGCAACAAACAATAAACCGAAAGGTTATGTCCCATCTCCCACAGCCATCTCTGTAGGTGCAGGACATCTTTACCATTGCCACTGTGGACAGAGCATTAAAATGAGAAAGTGGAGCTACAATGGATGAATGAAATTGGAGGTTTCTTCTTCCCCAATAAATAACAATTCTGAAGGTTTCATTTGATCTCTTTCCAACATTCCAAAGGAGATTTTAAAGGACTATTATGTTTGATACTAGAATAAGAATGACTTCTGGTAATACTTGTTTTTCAGTAGTGGACTGAGTTAGTCCATACTTTTAGGGACTATCTCTACATGAACTTAAAAGTGGTATGGCTTTAGCAATACTGCCTCAACTACCCAACTCTTGTTTTTCACATTCATTCAGTTACAAAGGCTACTAAAGGGAAGGACAAAACAAAAAGGAGAAAAAAAGGCAAAACAAAACAAAGACACCAGACTTTACCAGAATGTAATAGTGCTAATTAATATGCAACTCTTGTTCCAACATAACAAATCAAAAAAATAGCAAAGATAAGAAACAATGTCTAGATAGATAAAAAGGCTTAACAGATCAACACCACTTAAGATTAGGATAATGTGAGTTAATTATTGGGCCCTCTATTCTATAAGCTTATAAAGTCCCCAGTAAAAGAAAAAAAGGAAGATTCTATCACATGCTGCACTCTTCCATTTCCCCTAACTCTTTAGATGAAATTAACAAACACAGATCTCTCTGGAAAGCAATTTAGCAGAACACAGATTTTACCAGCTAATTTCTATATAACTAAGCCAAACCAAGAGTGTCAACAAAGTTATACACAAGTCAATACTAATCTTTCTGCATCTCTATAGAATGAAGCTTCAACCAAATTAGCTCTAATATGGTTTTGAAATTCTGAGCTCTGTCAAAGAAACGAAGGTGAACAGGCTTTTTTAGAGGTAATACAGGATGCAATTGACATGGTTTTGATTTTGTTCCTATTTGACCCCTTGATGATTTGAGGTCCATTTTACACTTCAGAGAACCCAAATGTCATTTTCATTTATTACAGTAAGATTTTATTCTCCATGGAATAAAAACAATTCTAAGGAAATACTGAGAGTTTCAACCCAGACATCACTACCATAGAAAAAGTAGTTCATACCTAGCTCATGGATCTCAATTCTATTCACCCATAAGCATGCCCTCACCCCCCCTCCCCGTTGTCCCTGTCCATTGGTTAGGCCTCTATGCCTGAATGTATGTCCTTTGGTTGCTCTTTCCCCCTTACCCCCCCCCTCCACTACCCTCCCTCCAAAGCCCGACAGTCCAATCAATGCGTCTCCGTCTCTGGATCAGTCCTTGTTCATCAGTTTATGTTGTTCCTTATATTCCACAAATGAGTGAGGTCATGTGGTATTTATCTGCTCTCCA
>NW_006383013.1:554072-555000 GCF_000327345.1 Myotis davidii | reverse complement strand
GACTTGACCGGCTCTGGAGCTCAGAGTCTGAAGCTCCCTCCTGATTGAAAACAACAACCATGCCCTCCGCCGCTAGCCCGCTCCGTGCGCACTCCGCACCTGAGTATTTCACTTCAGCACTGCGACTCCTCTGAGTCTGGGTATGAAATTCTCTTTCCTCCTAGTTGTAGAATTTCCACTCAGCCAGCCCTCCTGTGGTTCTGGATGATGTCCGTTCCGTCTTTTAGGTGTAATTTGAATTGGTTGTTCGAGGCAGCAATCTCTGGCGTTAACCTATGCCGCCATCTTGGTTTCTCTTCTTATTTTTAATTCTTAAATAATATTAAAAGCCAAGCCTTCTACACAGCTTTTAATCTTGACAACCGCCTGTGGTTACATCATTACTCAGTGAGACGTGTGTGGTAAACCGATGCAACGGTAAGCCCCAGTGGCCGAGAGAGCTACGTAAATATTTTTAAAAGCAAAAACTTTTAATGATATTATAAGTAATAATAGTGCTTGTCTTTGTGGAAAGTACAAGTAGTGTCTAGGAGGGCCATGAAGGAGGCTTTGTATATTGGGAAAGTTCTATTTCTTAATCTGTTCTAGGTTGTGGTTTCATGGGAATATTGATTTTATAAAAATTCATTAAAGTATACATTATTATTCGTATACTTTTCTTTTTATATATTACTAGAGACCCAGTGCATGAAATTCATGCACGGGGGCAGGGGGGCGCAGGTCCCTCAGCCCGGCCTACGCTCTCTTGCAATCCGGGACCCTTTGGGTAGGGTCCCTAGGCCTGGCTGGCTATCAGGGCCTATTGGGGCTTTCCTTCCCCTGGCTTCCAGCAGCTGGTCCTGCCCCCGCTGCTGCCACTGCTTGCCATCTGTGTGGCGCTGTGCCCCCCTCCCCCGCCACCGGTCGCCTCCCTCTGCAGGTGACAGGC
>NW_006383013.1:551268-553082 GCF_000327345.1 Myotis davidii | reverse complement strand
GACTTGACCGGCTCTGGAGCTCAGAGTCTGAAGCTCCCTCCTGATTGAAAACAACAACCATGCCCTCCGCCGCTAGCCCGCTCCGTGCGCACTCCGCACCTGAGTATTTCACTTCAGCACTGCGACTCCTCTGAGTCTGGGTATGAAATTCTCTTTCCTCCTAGTTGTAGAATTTCCACTCAGCCAGCCCTCCTGTGGTTCTGGATGATGTCCGTTCCGTCTTTTAGGTGTAATTTGAATTGGTTGTTCGAGGCAGCAATCTCTGGCGTTAACCTATGCCGCCATCTTGGTTTCTCTTCTTATTTTTAATTCTTAAATAATATTAAAAGCCAAGCCTTCTACACAGCTTTTAATCTTGACAACCGCCTGTGGTTACATCATTACTCAGTGAGACGTGTGTGGTAAACCGATGCAACGGTAAGCCCCAGTGGCCGAGAGAGCTACGTAAATATTTTTAAAAGCAAAAACTTTTAATGATATTATAAGTAATAATAGTGCTTGTCTTTGTGGAAAGTACAAGTAGTGTCTAGGAGGGCCATGAAGGAGGCTTTGTATATTGGGAAAGTTCTATTTCTTAATCTGTTCTGGGTTGTGGTTTCATGGGAATATTGATTTCATAAAAATTCATTAAAGTATACATTATTATTTGTATACTTTTCTTTTTATATATTACTAGAGGCCCAGTGCATGAAATTCATGCACGGGGGTAGGGGGGCGCGGGTAGAAGGGGAGACCCTCAGTCAGGCCTGCACCCTCTCCAATCTTGGGCCCCTCGGGGAATGTCCGACTGCTGGTTTGTGCCCACACTTTTAACAGATGACAGCTCCATTGTTGTTTCTTTCTTTCCATGCTTAAACCCATTGGAATTAGTAGGTATTCAAAGTGTGTATACATTTTGGGGGGACACACTGTATATCTAAGTGCTGTCAAGTCTTCGTTATTAACAGTAGAATTAACGCAAACTACTTGCAGGCAGAAATCTTTTTGCTTCTGATTGCAACAGTAGCTGTAAACTGTGAAGTTGCTCATCAACCCTTGTCAACATCCTTTTCACAATACAGGGTTTGGCCAAATGTCATTTCCACTGAAAAATGGTAGTTACAGCCCAGTTCTACACCTAATGTCCCCTCTTCTATGATACTTTAATAATTTATACCCGTTTATAGTACTTATCACAGCCCACCAGATGATTACTGAAATTATTGGATTGAAATTATTGATAGCAATCCAATAATTGCCTTGTTCAATGACTAGAATATGCATGTTTAATGAGTAGAGATTGATATTGATCAAAGTGCATATTCCTCCTCTGCAGTTGCCCTGCCAATCCCACCGTTTCACTGAGAGGACGGAACTCCTCGCCTCCTCTGGGTTCCCAATCTTGAATGCTGACCGAAGGCATGTCAGCTAGGGCCGCCCGCGCCCACCAGGTGTTTCTGTCCACACCTGCTGGCTGGCCACAGTGGCTGTCCCTGCGATCATGCACCTTCTGGGCCAGGAGGCAGGACTTGCGCAGCCACTCTTTGGTCCTGATGGGCTGCAGGCACTACTTCAGCTCAGCCCGCAGGCTCCGCTTGGCGCGCTCACAGCTGCCACCGCTGCCATGTGGGGAGTACAGGCCACTCTCCGCTGGCCCGCCTTCCCCTCCCAGAGGCTCTCCGAGCATGCTGCCCACAGGCTCGGAGCGGCCTGGGCAGGGTAGGATGCCTGCATGCGCTGCCTACAGGCCAGCTTGGAGACGAAGCCAGGCATCCCATCCCGCCCCGCCCTGCCCCTCCCCAGCTGCTCCATGCCTGCATACTGCCCACCGACCC
>NW_006383013.1:549094-550040 GCF_000327345.1 Myotis davidii | reverse complement strand
CTGTATATCTCTAGTCAGTGGGGAAAGGAACCAACAGCAGATTTGGAACCCCCAGACAGGGAACCTCGCTCACTCCCCACATGTCTCCCCACTTCACTTTCCACCTTCATGGGCAGCAGGAGAATCAACGTTTTCTCTCATTAATTCGGAAAAGCACGTCCTGTCACCCGCTCACCGGCAGGAGTGAGCTAGGCCCCAAGCAAGCGAGGCTCAGTCAGGGCCACCTTCGCTCACGGGTACTGGCACCCAAAGTGCATATTCCTCCTCTGCAGTTGCCCCGACTATCCCACCGTTTCACTGAGAGGATGTAACTCCTCGCCGCCTCTGGGTTCTTGATCTTGAACGCTGACTGAAGGCACCTCAGAGAGGGCCGCCCACGCCCACCAGGTGTGTCTGTCTGCATCTGCCCCCTTCTCAGCACCTGCATTAACCCCCTAGAGGTGATCTCATAGCTGCACTGGCCGCCGTGGGAACAGGGCATCACCCCTCCGCCCTCTCACTGTCATCTCACAGGCACCCACCCTCGGCACCCAGAACACCCAGACACTCTCCAAAAGACATGAGCATGCCAGAGGGGATGTGTGCACATCCTGTGGGGGATGTAGGCATGCTGAGGTTGACATAAGTGCAGCGGAGGGGCGGGGGGAGGAACTTGCATGCACCTTGGTCCAGGACTGTGGCAGGCGCACGTGGGTGACAGCGCGCTGGGGGGCATTCACATGCCAAGAGGGGAGCAGAGGATGTGCACACTGGAGGCCTGAGGCTTCGCATATCTGCAAACCCCCATGGCGCGGCCAGGAGGACGATCTGGCTGGGGCCACAGTGGCTGTCCCTGCGATCATGCACCTTCTGGGCCAGGAGGCAGGACTTGCGCAGCCACTCTTTGGTCCTGATGGGCTGCAGGCACTACTTCAGCTCAGCCCGCAGGCTCTGATTGGCGCGCTCA
>NW_006383013.1:545079-548912 GCF_000327345.1 Myotis davidii | reverse complement strand
TCCCCAGCTGCTCCATGCCTGCATACTGCCCACCTACCCTCAATTTACATATTCCCTCCTTACTGGCTGTGGGTGCTGCCATCTTTGTTGTGGAGTTACAGTTAATTTGCATTATTACTCTTTTATTAGAGAGGATACTTAAATTTTTAAAAGTTTATTAAAGAACAAAAATGATGGAACAGTGGACTATTTCTATATCTGAAGTCTCATTTTAGGTCTTTTTTCTTTGCATTCCATATCCAGAACTTCAACCTATTAGATTCATCCTCTCAAAGGTTTTCTTCACTATTATCCAGTCAATTTTTACATGTATTCTCTTATAAGAGTCAATCAAACGTAACAGTCCTTCCTTTAAAATTTTCATTCCTTTTTTACTGTTATATTTCTCAAATCTTTTTCAGTTATAACAAATATTAGTAGCTTTTACCAAGCTTTTAGTTTAGACTTAAAGGTTAGAGAAACTTCTCTTCTACATATCAAAAGTCATTATTTTTCTAGAGTTCCTATAGCATAGTGCTTTGTCATCTCTATAAATTACATGCAAAATCACCACCCTCCCAGATCATATTTCTAACACAGACCAATGGAAAGAAGAAGAAAAAAAAAGGAACTGACATTACACTTAAAAACACTCTTGATTTTGTTGAAATCTTTAGAGCATCAAAAACTAAACTAGCCTGGCCGGTGAAAGTCAGTGGTTGAGTGTTGACCCTGTGAACTAGGAGGTCAGGATTCGATTCCTGGTCAGGACACATGCCAGGGTTGTGGGCTTGATCTCCAGTGTGGGGCATGCAGGAGGCAGCCAGTCAATGATTCTCTCTCATCATTTATGTTTCTCTCCCTGAAATCAATAAAAATAAATATTTTTTAAAAACCACTAAACTAATAAATAATCAAACAAGCAATAAGAAAATGCCAATTTATTTTCTTAGGAACGGAAACAGTCAGTCTTATATCCAAAACCTGGAAAGAAACTCAATTCCTATGTACAACTATTGCAATTACTTGGTTCTCCTCTTTGTCATAACAAAACTATATTCTAAGCCAAAAAGAAAAAAAAAATTATTAGGTCCATTTTACCTCTCAACCAAACAGCTGCAGTTTCATTTAAGACTGACAGATACTCTAAATGGTTCTTTGCTCCTGTTGAGTAGTTAATACTGAATTCAGTTCTCCAAGTACAAGAAAGAAAGGCTGAAAACATAAAGCTTGACAAAATCTTGGCCAATGTTTGCTGATGAAAAGATCCCTCTTTCACCAACAAAATCATCTCTGGTCCTTGACCCATCAGCTTATCACTCCTTTTGTTCCCAAATTTCTACTTCTAGAAGGTCATGCTAAGGTTGGAAAACGAAGTGTCATTAACTGTCACCATGCTATTCATTACCTGCTTTAAAAGATCTATTGTTAATAATGGACCCAGTCATTTTTATTTAGAAACAGTTCATAAAAGAGTTTAAAATTTTAACTGCATAGGAAATTAAGAGGTAGATCTTTCAAGTAACTAATTTTATTTTTAGAAAGGTATAAATTTTTCTTTACTTTTAGATAGTTTTTTCCTACTCAACAAAATAGAATGTCTTCATTGTTGACAATTGGAAAATTCAGAAAATTTTTAAGGAAAAAAAATCACTCAAGATAGCCATTGCAACATACTGGTTTATTTCCTTCCAATAATTTGTCTATGTCCATGCTCTCAAAACAAAAGAAATTGCTAATTTGTGCTCTAAATTTTTTCATTGCAATTATCCTTTCATATAATGAGTATTTTTGTCATTAGTGTTCTTTAATGCTTTAACATGATTTTTAACGGCTACATTGCCTTCTACTGTACGGATGTACTATAATTCACTTGGTTATTCCCTAATGTTTAATTTTTTCACTATGTACTTTTTTTTTTCATCAATTTCAGAGAGGAAGGGAAAGGGAACGAGAGATAGAAACATCAACAATGAGAGAGAATCATTGGTTGGCTGCCTCCTGCACACCCCCTGCTGGGGATTGAGCCTGAACCCAGGCATGTGCCCTTGACCAGAATTAAACCTGGGACACTTGTCTACAGGCCGATGCTCTATCCAGCCAGGGAACTATGTACATCTGACCTATCATATAGTTTGTAGAATTATGCAGAATGTTACTTTGAGCCCAACTCCATCCAAATTAATTATGCCTTGCTTAATTAACTTATGCTTGCTTTCCTCCATCTTTGCCCTCCCCACCAAAGGAAATAAAACACTGCAAACATTTTATGGTAAAATCTTCTTTGCGTATAAAGCCATTTCAGAGGCAATGTTGGGATTATCATACAACTTGATTAATGGAGAAAAGATACAAATGCTTATAGGCCTTAATGGTAACTTGAGGCTTTGTCTATCCTAATTTGTTAACCAAGGGAAACATGAGAAATAGCATGTTTTATTTCCCATTATTATAATATATTAAAAAAACAAAATACTTAAGGCTAAACTGACAATTTCTAATTATGAAAAATAACCTAGATCCCTTCAAAGTGGGAATTCTAGATTTTATACTGTATTACAACCTAAATAGGATGCCATGTTAATGGCTATGGTGAAATAGTATGGCAATGCAGAAAACAAAAGTAAGTTTCATTTGCTATTTGAGAAATGCAAATTATAACATTTTAGGTTGCTTTTTAATCACATTCCCTGGAGCTTTATTTTTCAGGTTAAAATAATTTAAATCTATACTTTCTTGAATTTCCAGTCCTTGTCACCAGACATGATCAAGAAACATTAAAAAAAAATGTTTCATTGTCACAAGTGAATAAACAAACATTAAAACAATATATTAATATTTAGCCTATCAAGTTGGCAATGACTTTTAAAAATTATAATACTTGGTGTTGGCGAAAATATAAGGCTAGGCAGTGCCTTTCTGGAAGACAATTTGACAGTATATTTCATTCTCCATGAGAGATCCCACAAATCTCCAGCTACATGTAAAATGTAGTCTTCAGTCCTTGGAATTTACCCTAGTGCTGCTATAACCCAAATAGAGGGGTTAATTAAAAGGTGCATCAACAGCAAATATTTTAGGGCAATTACTATTACTTCAAATTTAAACTTCCAAATTATTTTTTTCCAGTTAACAAAGATTTGGTCGGTTACTATATACAAAGGCCATAACAATTTTCTGAATAGCTACAGGAAGGTAATTGAATGAAAAACTACTACTATGTAAGAAAACTATACTTAAGTAATTGATTCAACTTAGAGGCTTAATAATCTACCAGAGTATAGAGACTCTACAAATCTACTTCTGAAGTTATGGATATTTTGTTTCACAAATTCATTTCCCTGAGAAAAAAATAACTACCTAAAACATTACCTGTTGCCTACGTGATATGACTAAACTTGAAAAGAGCATTGCTTTAATGCTGTTAATTACACCAACTATACTAATGGATTTTACTTATTTCTATGAAAATTAAGGTACCTGCCTACTAAGGGACATGTACTAGTAAGAGAATTAGGTGATTTTTATTCTTTAAGCACAAATCCCTCTTTTCCTTCTGACTTCCCTGTCATTAACCAGGCTCTAAACATAAGGGTAAAAACCCTTAATTTCAGCTTACTCCCTAAGACCTATCCAGAAAATGGTATACCTGAAACATCTACTGTCAGTGCACTTCTTTCTATTCACACTGCCATGATTCATTCAAGCCCTCAATTCTTCTTGCTGAATTCCCACAATAGCTTCCAGCCTCTGTCTCTACTATTCCCTCCCATCCTATGCACTAATGCCTCCCAAAGTTACGTGACTTCCCTACTCAAAAATCTTCAGAGATAGAATTTTTAATGATGCAGACA
>NW_006383013.1:527193-544423 GCF_000327345.1 Myotis davidii | reverse complement strand
CTTCCTGGCTGCTACAGAGCCTTGCAGGAAGCAGGCATTCAAATAGTTGCTTCATTCTTTTGCTACTATGTCATCACTCAAAATGGCTAAGTAGATAAAAGCTTTATTTTGAAACAATTAAATTCTTCTTGAGGTATTGAGTTCAAGTTTATTTTATCAATTTTAGGTAACACTAATTCAAAATAATACATATAAAAATAAGTAAAGAAAGAATATATACATCCCTATGTTCATTGTAGCATATTTACAATACCCAAGATTTAGAAGTAGCCCAACGGTCTATCATTAGATGAATGAATAAAAAAGCTGTGGTACATTTACACAATGGAATACCACTCAGCCATCAAAAAGGAAATCTTATCCTTTGTGACAGCATGGATGGACCTGGAGAATATTATACTAAGGGGCATAAGCCAGTCAGAGAAAGACAAATACCATATGATTTCACTTACATGTGGAATCTAATGAACAAACAAATAGAAACAGACTTATAGATACAGAAAACAGACTGACAGCTGTTAGAGGGGAGGGACCTTGGGGCACTGGGTGAAAAAGGTGAAGGGATTAAGAAAACAATAACAGCAACCAAAAACACCTCATAGACAGAGACAACAGTTTGATGATTACTAGAGGGGAAGGGCAGGAAGAAATAGAAGAGGATAAAGGAGAGAGGAAGGAGACTTGACTTTGGGTGATGAACATATAATACACAGATGATGTATTATAGAATTGTATACCTGAAACCTATATAATTTTATTAACCAACTAGAAGCCCAGTGCACGAAATTTGTGCATGGGTAGGGTCCCTAGGCCTGACAGGCAATCAGGGCTGATTGGGGCCTTCTGGCTGCTGGCCAGGGCCTTCCTTCCCTCATAACACACCGCCCCCTGGTGGTCAGTGCACGTCATAGTGAGCAATTGAATTCCCGGTCTCCTGGTCGAACTCCTGAGGGGACACTTTGCATATTAGCCTTTTATATATATAGATGTCACCCCAATAAATTCAATTAAAAAGTAAAAAATATACATTGCTTAAGAAAGGAATTGTTTGGGTGATAAAACAATGGAGAAATGGAAAGAAGAAAAAAAGCTAAAAATCAAGCAAAGCATCAACAAAGTCAGGCAAGTAGTCTGGTAAAGTTACAAGAACTTTTTACCAAAATCAGAAACACAGTTCAGGAGACAATGTGTAGAGGAAAAAGTAGTAATATAATAAGACACATGCTGCCATCTAGAGGTTGAAGGCTAGATGATTTTTCTCTTCAATCAGACAAGTGAGTTAATTTAACTTTTAACTATTATAGACAAAGGTAGGACTGAACAGACCTTATAAAGTAAGCCAGATAAATAATTGTGATGTCAAGTCACAGTGAAGAATAGTCAGGGTATAAGAGTGTCAATTATTATCTCCCTGCCCTCCTTCATAGGCTAAAATTAAAAATATTAAAAGAGCTAAGTGTTCGTTAGAATTTTATTTGGACTTCTAACATAAATGGCCACTTAAAAAAAATCACACGCCTAGAGGGTAGAGAAGTCTACTATACCACAGGCTAGCTTGAAGCAGAAGCTTTTCTGTGGTACCACCACCAAAGAAAGTTGTATCAAAGAGTTTCTGGTGCACACAACTTCATCAATGTAGATTACTGGGATGAAGTATCGAGTTTAAATGGGGAAGTCTCAATCTGTTTACAATAAAATGTTTACTTTCAAAAACTATGGTGATTACATTTAGCCAAATAACAGTCCTATTGAAACTGTTAAACAAACATACAGGATTAGACTATAAATTAGCAGAAGCACTTGCATATATCAAAATAAGCTAAATTTCTTAAAGCTTCTTTAGATGGTAATATACTTCATGTGATCTAATTTGCTTAACTTCTTAGGTAATCTTTTCTTTATAGTACCAAGGTAATTTCAAATCAGTCCAAGTAAATGAGTGTAAATTAAATTGATATTTTTATTTGTTTTATAAGATACTAGAGGCCTGATGCATGAAATTCATGCAAGGGGCTTGCCCCCCGCCACTGCAGCGGCTGCCTCTGCCTTGGCCCCCACCCACCACCCCTCGGCCCCAGCTGCCATGGCGGCTACCTCTGCCTCGGTCCCCGCCACCACAGCTTCATCCAAAAGGCTGCCTGGAAGGACGTCTGGAAGGACGTCCAGTCTAATTAGCATATTATGCTTTTGTTACTATAGATGGTAAAGTGTAATCAAGAATAAATGTATCAAATTCAATTCCTCTTCCTTATTAAAAACAAACAAAACACCACAACATCTAACAAAAAATAAGACATAACTTCTTTAACCTGACAAAGGCAATCTACAAAACACCCGCAAACATCACACTTAGTGCTTTTCCCTAAGATTAGGAAGAAGACAAAGATGTCCACTCTTGCTGCTTCTATTCAACACTGTACCAAACTTACTAACCAGGGCAATTAGGCAAGACAATGAAATAAAATATCCAGATTGGAAATAAAGAAGTAAAACTACCTCTATTTGCAGGTGACCCAATTTGGGGTATTAAAAATCTTAAGTATATTTACTAAAACACAATTAGAATTAATAAATAAGTTAAGTTGCAGGATATAAAATGTACAATTGTTTTTCTCTACAGTAGCAATAAGCACACTGAAATGAAATTAAGAAAACAATTTCATTTATAATACATCAAAAAATAAAATGCTTAGGAATACATTTTTTAAAAATTCACAATTGTCCATGTCAGTCTGTCATGATTTTAGCCTCATACGGCAAAATAAAAAATGATCAACACAAGATTTTCTTTCAGGACTTATGAATACATATTAATAAATTAAGTGCAAAATTTACACATACTTTGAAAACTAAAAAATATGGTTGAAAGAAATTAAAGAAGACATAAGTAAAGAGAATGACACACATTAATGAATGACCTTAATATTATTAAGATGGCAATACTCCCCAAAGTGATCTAGAGAGTCAATGCAATCCTTATCAAAATCCCAGCTGATTTCTTTTAAATAACTGACAAGTTAAAATTCCTATGGAAATCCAAGAGACCCAGAAGAGCAAAAACAATCTTAAAAAAAACAAAGCTGGAAAACGCACACATCCCAATTTGAAAACTTGCTATAAAGCTACAGTGATGAAGATAGTGGGGTACTGCCCTAGCCAGTTTGGCTCAGTGGATAGAGCAACGGCCTGAGCATTGAAAGTTTGAGTGTTCGATTCCAGGTCAAAGGCACATACCTGGGTTCAGGTTTGATCCTCAGCCCCTACTGGGGCACGTGCAGGAGGCAACCAATTGATGTGTCTCTCTCACATGAATATTTCTCTCCCTCCCTCACTCCCTCTATCTCTAAAATCAAAGGAAAAAATACCCTCTGAAGCGGATTCAAAAAAAAAAGAAGTAGACAAAGGGTCTGAATAGATAGTTTTCCAAGAAGACATACAATTGGCCAATAAGCAAATAAAAACATGTGCGATATCATTAGTTTTAGGCAAATGTAATTCCAAAGCACGAGCTACCACTTCACATCCATTAAGATGGATATGATAATAACTTCCTTAAACAAAAAATAACAAGTATTGGCAAGGATATGAAGAAATTGGAACCCTCGTACATGCTGGTACACCCAGTATTTTAAATAGTCTGACAGTTCCTCAAAGATCAGAGGTAGAGTTACCATATGACCCAGAAATTCCACTCCTAGTTATAAAATTCAACAGAATGAAAAGACAGACCCACATAAAAACTTGTATGTGAAGATCATAGTAGCATTATTCACATCAGCCAAATAGTGAAAATAACTCAAATGTCCATCAACTGGTGGATAAATATAATGTGGATAACTAGTGAATAACTGTATTTATACAATAAAACATTCTGCAGCCAAAAAAGAAATAAAGTACTGATACATGCTACAACATAGAAGAATACTAAAAACACTATGTTAAGTGAAAGAAACTAGTTACAAAAGACCACATTTTGTATGATTCCATTTATATGAAATGTTCAGGCTAGGCAAATTCATACAGACAGATTAGCTACTGTAGAGAAATATGATTGGTTTCTGTACATGCATATTATATCCTGCACTTTATTCAACTCATTTATTAGTCCTGCTCTTATGCCTATTGAGTTTAGGGGTGGAAGGAAATGGCAGTGACTGCTAATGGGTAGTTTCTTTTGGTAGTGATAAAGAGGTTCTAAAACTGATTGTGTTGCAAGAACTTTGAATATATAAAAATCATTGAATTACACACTATAAAAAAGTAAACTGTAGCCTGGTCGGTTTGGCCCAATGGTTGAGTAACAACCTAGGAACCATGAGGTCAAGATTCAATTCCTGGTCAGGGCACAAACTTGGGTTTGGGGCTCGATCCCCTGTGTGGGGCATGCAGGAAGCAGCCAATCAATGAGTCTCTTTCATCACTGATGTTTCTCTCTCTCCTTCTCCCTTCCTCTCTGAAATCAATAAAAATATATTATTTTAAAAAGTGAATTGTAGAATATATAAATTATATCTCAATAAAGCTGTTATTAAAAACAAAAAACACCATGCACCAGAGCCCCAAGTTTTAGCCTACGTTTCAAATGACATGACCTACTGTCATTCTATTTTAAAATATTTTCAAGATAGCTAGTAAATAGGTAACCTGCATGACTACTAAAATGTTTATAGCTTTAAGGGATTGGGGGCAAGAGGGGGGACGGACGGTTCTTAAGAGTAAAAAACGGCAGAGAATCAGGTATTCAATAAGATTCACAATAGTTCAATGGGTCTTAGGAATAAAGCAAGCTATATAATGTTGCAACTTACAAGACTAAGTCAGGATTATGCCCAGGTCATGATCGCGATGGAGTAGGGTTCAGGCATAGGATAGAATCAAACCATTATCAACAAGTTTCACACTATCTTTACTATGTGTGGTGGATCATACACTGTCATAGAGGAAAAATTCCAGATATTACAAGGCCTTCTTACTTTTCTCATCACTAAAACACAAAAAAATCATCCAGAAATAGAGTAATTTCTAGAAGTTTCTACCTTTCAGTTTTAAGTCCCTGAATTTCATTAGAAAAACTCTGTCATTTCATTTGAAGGCATCTGCAGTTGATTATTCTTCAATCAAAAAATATGCATTGCATACTTACTATAAACCAGGTACTCTATGGGTTACAAAGACAGCCCAAAAATATGATTCTTATTATATAGTTATGATCAATCCAAGAGATAAGACATACCAAAAATTTCCCAAAATGGTAAAAGTGCCATACAAAATAAACTGCTCTTGAGTAATTTGGGAGACTAAAAGAGTTCACTTTTCATATCAGGCATGAAAGAGCTAAATACTGGGCAGAATAATGAAGGATGAATAAAAGTTATAATACTAGAACTACGTCAGGGAGAACTTTCTGAAAAAAAAGAATAGCATGAACAGAATTAAGAAGATGGGAAAGTGTTCTGGGAAGAGTGAGTATTTCAAATGGGAACAGTGCATGGTATTTTGGTAGGCTAGTGATTAGGCTAGGGCCAGAGTACAGAAAAAGCATGTCAAACTCAAAGGCTAACACAGGCCAAATAAACAAGGTTTAAGTTTTGTGGACCACAAAAAAGCAAAAGCTTTAATTTTCATAGAAACGTAGGTTTACTTCGATAGAGACATGCTCAATATGAAGGGCTGGAATAAATGAGTAATCATTAACATAAAATAATAGAACATTTTAATAAAAATTAATATTTTTTTCTTGAACATTAACTTACCAGACACCGAATAACTGCACAAATTAATAAGCATAACACAAATAAACCTATTTTTCTTGTCCTCCGAAAGCGAAATATTTACTGTTGGGTACACCAAGCAAGTCAGTACAAGACTAATGACGCGGCAATCAGCTGCTAAAATATTCGCTGCTAGTATTAGTGGAGAGAAATGGTGCGCCTGCGCATAGGCGCATAAGGGAAATGAATACAACACAATTATAGTAACCGGTCATCAGCAAACACTGTAGTTCGTTATTAATAACTAGTGGCCTGGTGCACTAATTCATGCACATTAAAGGAAATTAATTAGAAGAAATATTTTAATATCACTATTCACTCTTGCTCTATAATAGAAGTGTCAACCTAATTTACGATCGACAATGACAGACATATCAAAACACACATGTGCAATTGGACCAGCAAGAGCTTTATATGTATCACGCATGCGCTAGGATTCCACTGAGTCTCCTATCAACATACTCCAGGACTTCTGTGAGGATCAAATGAGATGAGGCACAGGAAAACACTTCACAGACATTCGGTTAAAGTGTAAAGTATTTCCACCTGCCTATAAAGCAAGTCGTGTTCCCAGGCTGAAGAAACTGCAAGGAGGCTAGTCACTAGGGAGAGGAAGCTGGGCGTTGCTACATGATGTCGTTACCCTGATGGACACTTAGCATATTAGCCTTTTACATATATAGATTATGTATAACAGAATATTGTAAAAATTAAGTTACAAAATTTTTATTAAAACGTTTCTTATATACCATTATATTGGCTGGGCCGCAAAAATATTCATTGTATGCCACATGTGACCCGCGGGCCCTGTGTTTGACATGCTTGGTATAGAGGATTTTGAATGCCATGCAAAGGAATCTGAATTTTATCATATGGGTAATGAAGTACTGTTAATGACTTATGAGCAAAGGACAAACCAAAGAAATGATATTTTAGAAAAATTAATCTGGTAGTGGCAAACAAGAGAGACTGGGATAAGGTAGTTGAGAAGCAGGCAGACCAATAAGTGACTACAACCGTTCCAGTACAAAACATAAAGGACATTGAACTCAAATGAAAGTAACAGAAATGGAATTCTTTATATGGGAAGGCAGTTTACAATTTTCTGTATTTTTATATATATCATGAGACTTTCATATAAATTAACTGCCCAAATCAAGCCAAGAGGCCCCTATACAAAAAATTATTGCACCCCCAAATCTGCACACCCTAATCATGTACCAAATCAAAGGGCAGGGTTTGCCTTTCAAAAGACACAATCTAGTTATTATCAGCCCAAGAAGGTTCACATTATTTCTATACTAACATTTAACAATGCTCTAGGGAAGTGACAAACAATCATGTTTTAAGACAAATATTTTTTGCATCTTTTTCCTTTCCATCATCTTTATCAGTGGAGATATTTGCATGAAAACAGGATAACTGGTCCTGGGGGATTCATCAGTTCCTATTGCTTATTTTTCATCCATGTCATCCTCTCAATTAATGTAGAAAAGAGGATTGAGACATCGAAATACCAGATTAGGGTATCAAGTAAATGTCAACCTCTAGAGTAGATGAATAATCTATAAGGACAAAAAAAAAAAGGATCTTGTTTTTATGCAAATACACTATACACAATAAAACAAAGAGAGTTTATATCCAAGAAGTCTGATCCATATCAATGTAATTCTTTCCAAGTATAAATATAAAATCTATATTCTAAATATGTCAATAAATTCCTATGATCAAAGCAAACGACAATCAGTTGCAAAGCACTGCTACAGAACTTTAAATAAGACTGAATTTTGAACTAAAAAATAATTTTGAAAAATCTCAGCTGTACTCATGGGACTTATCTGGCAGAAATGAGCATTTCTGTTGCATAGTTTTGGTTCAGTGCATAAAGTGGCTGATTAGGTGACTTGAAATCTCCCCACCTACAAAGCCTTAAGTTTTAGATATACCCTTAACAGTAATGGTTTTAACTGTGTGGATTAAAACTAAAACAAACCATACCAAGTGTCTGATTCAGTGGAAAGCCATTAAAATAGACTTTATTGATGCTTGGGGAACTGATTCATTCTAAAAACTGATAAAGAGAAAGAATAATTTATTCAGTAAAAATAGCTCTCAAGGTAATAATAAATAGTTACTAAGATAAAAACCATCATAGAAAAATTCTAGCTAATAAGAAGGAATGACAGAATTAGAATATTACCATTTTGAAACCTATAATAAAATAGTAGACTTAGGCAGTTACCAAAGATTGCTAAAACTCTGGTGCAAGGCTGATGGTGAATTTTACAATGAATAATAAATCAGGCTAACAATATCTTTACCAAATAATTAATCTTAATATCACAAAGAGAGACAGACATTATATACCTTCTGACAAATGTATACAATACTTATGAAATATTCTTGCCAAAATAAAAATCAAGCCTGTATCTATCTATGCACCACCATAGGATGGTAAGCAACAAAATCTAGAATATGGAAAATGGTACTGAACAAATAACTAGGTTTAATAAATGACAAGGGAAAATAAAAGGGAGGAGGAACTATGACAGATTAAAAGAGACTTAAGCCTGGCTGGTGTGGCTCAGTGGTTGAATGTTGACCTATGAACCAGGAGGTCACAGTTTGATTCCCAGGTTGTGGACTCAATCACAAGTAGGGGGTGTGCAGGAGGCAGCTACTAGTAATTGATGATTATCTCTCATCACTGATGTTTCTCTCTCTCTCTCTCCCCCTTACTATCTCTAAAATCAATAAAAACATATTTTAAAATAGTAATAAAAAATAAATAAAAGAGCCCAACTGGCATGGCTCAGTGGTTGAGCAGTGACCTATGAACTCAGGGCACATGCCAGGGTTGCAGGCTCAATCCCTAGTGTGGGACATGCAGGAAGCAGCCTATCAATGATTCTCTGTCATCATTGATGTTTCTATCTCTCTCTCTCCCTCTCTCTCTCTCTCTCTCTTTCTCTCTGAAATCAATAAAAACTATTTTAAAAATAAATGGATAAATAACTAAAAGAGACTTCAGAGACATATCCACCAAATATGGTATATGAACCTTAGTTAAGATACTGATTTAAACAAGCTAACTGTATAAAAGCAATTATGAGTCAACCAGGAAAATCTGAATTTTAATTGGGTATTTGATGATATTAAGCAAGTTTGCTAAAAAATTTTAGGCATAATAATGGAAGTGCAGTTACATTAAAGAAAGAACGACAGAAAGAAAGGAAGGGAGGGAGGGTCCTTGTCTTTTGAAATCACATCTGAAGTTATTTGACAATGAGGTAATCTGATGCCTGAGAATTGCTTTAAAAGAATCATGGGAGGTTGATATAAGTAAAACAGATTGCCCATGCTGACTATTAAAGCCAGATATGAGTACATGAAATCATTATTTTAGTCTCTCTACCTTGGTATATGTTTAAAATTTTCCATAATTAAAATTAGTGAAAAAACCCCACATAAACTCACTTCATTATCTTTCTCAGTAGGAAAGCAGGAAAAAAAGCACTATTTAGAGAAAATATAGCAATTTCAACTATAACTAACTAGAGATAACATTATTAATCAATATATTCGCTAATATAGCATCTTCTTGACACACTGAGCATAAAATTTATTTCATAAAAAAATTGACACAGAGAGATATAGGATTGATCATTATTATTATTACAGCATTTATTATCCAGAGCTAGAAAGAGAATCAATTTCTATACTATACAAGCCTTGCATTCATGAATTTAATAATCAACGATTTGCTTTTTCATTATAAACCCTGGAGGTCTATGACATACCTGGTAATTAGTAATTTTACCAAGACATAAACTTCAACCACAAGAAATACACAGTACATAGAGAAGAGTTAGGTCACAATGAGTGAACCTAGCAGAGAACCTAGCAACCATATCTCAAAGCAGTTTGTTGTTCTCTGCTTCTTGATTCACAAAGTGATTAAAAAATGTTTTCTTAGTAAAAAAAAAAAAAAAAAAAGAGCCAATGTTAATCACAGTAATGGAAATATAAGATAAAGAGGGCTAAAGAAGTGATGACTATCAGTCAAAAATCATAGACTTTAAATTAAATTTTAAAGTTAAATGTTGAATTTGGAAGTAACTTAAATCAATGATGCGTAAAAACCCACCATATGCTCTATAAACAAGAAAAATAATTTATGAAACATTTTAGGATTGCTCTAATCCATCCTCTAATCCACTGATGGCGAAACTTTTGAGCTCGGCATGTCAGCATTTTGAAAAATCCTAACTTAATTCTGGTGCTGTGTCACATATAGAAATTTTTTGATATTTGCAACCATAGTAAAACAAAGATTTATATTTTTGATATTTATTTTATATATTTAAATGCCATTTAACAAAAAAAAAATCAACCAAAAAAATGAGCTCATGTGTCACCTCTGACATAGGTTCGCCATCACTGCTCTAATCAGTACAAAACTTGCATTTTGAAGAAAATTATAAGCTATACTAGTCTCTCAGAACTGTGGATTTACGAAGGTCTCAAGAGGTATCTACTGAGAACAAAGTTCTAACCATTGTATTTATATTGAATATCTCTTTCAATTACAAAGTGAAAATTTTCTACAATTCCTTTTCTAATTTTATAATGAATACAGTATAGGAAGAGATATAATTTATCTATCCTATCAAATAATAGACAAACATGGTAATTAACCATACCTCCACTACGCTTCCCATTGGCTAATCAGGGCGATATGCAAATTAACTGCCAACCAAGATGGCGACTGGCAGCCAGGCAGCTGAAGCGAACATGAGGTTTGCTTGCTCCAGTAATGGAGGAAGCCAACGTTCCCCGCCTGCCTCACCCTGCTCTAAGCTACACTCTAAGCAGCAAAGTTGCAATTATAGAAGCTAAACAAGCTCCAGATACCAGCTTTCAGCCAGCTTCGGCCTCAGAGCTTAGAGCGGCAGTGATGGCAACAATGTTTCAATTATAGAAGCTAAACCCAGATACCTGCTTTCAGCCAGCCGCAGCCTCAGAGCTGGAGCCGGGCCTCAGAGCTGGAGCCAGCTCTCAACTCCAGTGACAGCTGTAGAAGGCAAATAAATCCCAGAATAAAAAATAAAAAACAGAAATAAAGGAGAGGCTGGGAGCTTCCGTTGCTCCAGCAGGTGGACATCCCCGAGGGGTCCCAGGCTGTGAGAGGGCGCAGGCCAGGCTGAGGGACCCCCACCCCTGAGTGCACAAATTTGTGTGCACCGGGCCTCTAGTATATATATAAAACCTAAGCGACTGAATGACTAGTCACTATGACATGCACTGACCACCAGGGGGCAGACACTCAACGCAGGAGCTGCCTTCTGGTGGTCAGTGCACTCCCACAGCCAACCTCCCATGGCCACTATCAGCCCGATCACCCCTATCAGCTCAATCACTGGCCAAGCCAAGGGACCCAAACCCGGGCCTCTAGTATATATATAAAACCTAAGCGACTGAATGACTAGTCACTATGACATGCACTGACCACCAGGGGGCAGACACTCAACGCAGGAGCTGCCTTCTGGTGGTCAGTGCACTCCCACAGCCAACCTCCCATGGCCACTATCAGCCCGATCACCCCTATCAGCTCAATCACTGGCCAAGCCAAGGGACCCAAACTGTGTACAAATTCGTGCACTGGGCCTCTAGTAAAGAAATAATTTTAAACTAAAATAATGAAGAACAGATAGGAATAAGTAAGATCTTTTTAAAATTTATTTATTTTTAATGTATTTTATTGATTTCAGAGAGGAAGGGAGAGGGAGAGAGATAGGAACATCAATGATGAGAATCAATGATCAGCTACTTCCTGCACACCCTCTACTGGGGATCAAGCCTGCAACTCAGCATGTGCTCTGATGGAATCAAACCATGACCACCCAGTAGTTCATATGTCAATGCTCAACCACTGAGCAACTCTGGCCGGGCAAATGAGATCTTTTAAAACCATGCTCATGGTACAGATTATGTTTTTGTTCTGCTATCTATCCCTTCCTTTGAAGAATCAATTGTTCTCTCCCATTCTGTGTGATTTGATTTAGACTAAGCCTTTCAATCTGTGTCTGCACCTAGGACCCAGGCCTGATCTATCAGAGTGCTCCATGCTACCTGGCTAAAGGACTGGTTCCAGGTTAGGTATACGAGCCAAGATGGAACAGTCAGAGTCCTCCCAGGACCTTTCTTTTGGAATGTTCAGAAAAGATGTTCTTTCTTTGGGGACTATGAAATTTAAAGACATATAAATTAGAGCTCATTTTGGCCACTTGCCCAGTTCTAGGAAAAAGCTATCTGCAGCAGCAGAGAATAAGACTAATGCATGAGTGAAACAAAGTCTTGAGATGCAAAATAAAGCAAATCCCAATGATATCATTAACAATCATGGATCTAGATATCCTCAAAGCTATTTCTACTCCTGAATTTTGATTTATGTGAACTAATAAAGTCCTTCTTTTGCTTAAGCTAGTTTGATTGGACATTCTATCACTTAAAACTGAAAGGATTTCCAATATATTTTTACTGTACAGAGGAAAATAAACGTTACCTAGTAAACTCAGTAGTTATTCCAGCACACTCTATCATAAAAGGCACACTTTAGATTATAATGACATCTTACCTTTATAAAATGTAATACAGACATCTGTATTACAGCTAGACTCATCATGAAATACACAACAGGCAACCCTGAATTAATGTGATCTGGGTACTCACACTCATCTAGCCCCAGCTGATAGGCCAGGTTCTGTAGGCCTCGTACCTTCTCCATCAAATTAGCTGTGGTGAGGCTCCCCAGTTCTGAAATAGAATCATTTATTTCAATACCATTTCTATACACTGTTCTCTAATAACAACTCATTTGAGATGGGAATCCTTCTTATACAAATTTTAAGCTTTAATTTTTATCAAATAATAGCATAAATCCATTTCTTTTCTCCTCCAACCACTCCGCCCCCGCCACACACACACACACAATGAATTTTTCCCACTAATGCAAAATTGGGTCAGATGAGCTTACCTAATATGAGAGAGTTAGTAAACTATGTTTTATCTTAAGGATCCTTCAACAACATTCATTTTGCCTTATCATACAAAATGAATACACAATACAAGTATCAAACCTTGTGACTCCACATAGCGTTGAGAAAGCCTATACTGGTAGACAGATCTGTCTTGAAAAATGGACACTAACTCCACTGTCTTTTATTAATTCTTATTATTTAAATTAATAAAATAGTGACAAAACATGTATTGTTCCCCCATTTCCCTAAGTTTAGAAAACAAACACTAAATATTGACAAACACCAAACTTTCCCTTCAAATCAAATACCTATAAAAAATTTTAAGTTCACCAGGTAAAAAGACAGTATACTTAAAAAACAACAATTTACGCCAGAGCCGGTTTGGCTCAGTGGATAGAGCGTCGGCCTGCGGACTGAAGGGTCCCGGGTTCGATTCCGGTCAGGGGCGTGTGCCTTGGTTGCGGGCATATCCCCAGTGGGAGATGTGCAGGAGGCAGCTGATCGATGTTTCTCTCTCATCGATGTTTCTAACTCTCTATCTCTCTCCCTTCCTCTCTGTAAAAAATCAATAAAATATATTTAAAAAAAAACAACAACAACAATTTACTTTCCCAGATTTTCATTTAAATAGCATAGCACAAAATTCCTTTTAGGTTTAAGATACAGGTCAATTTATATGAAACATTATGCTATATCCCTCATTAAAAATTTAACGTTCCCTTAGAAAATGCATATTGATGGCATATAAATGTCTGTTTGGAACATTAGAACAATGAACCTGAAATGCCCTTGAGACTTAATATTTCCAGAGTTGGAGGAGGGGAACCTGCATTTAAGCATTTCATGCAGAACAATGAATTACCTTTAAAATCAAATAAAGGTGTTTTTTTCTCCCACCTATCATCAATATCTGGCATAAGTAGTAGACTTTCTTGATCTGTTCAGCTGCTTAAATAGCTCAAGCATCCAATTTTTACCTTCATTTCAGTCTATTACTTCACAATCATCATGAATCTTATCATCAGAGGGTGATTACAAAATAAATAAATAAAGTAGAGCAAAAATCAAGGAAAATTAATGTTTTTTAATTTAAATTTCCACTTGTGGTTCAGTTCCAAGTCATTTATCAAACAACAATAATCACTACTTATAGTATTCTTTATTGGAGAAATTGATGGGAAAGAATAAAATAAGACAGGTCTTACCTATGAAGGGATTGTCAACTAATAGTACTGACAATAATATATAGCAGTAAATCCTAAATAAGCACTTGTTTATGGTGGAAAGAGACTAGACTTAAAATAAGAGTTTAAATTTTTTCACTCTCACAAATCTTGGTTAAGTTAACCCTTTGAACCTTAGATATCATCATATCTAGCTCACAGGACCTTTATGAGAAATGAAAAAATTTATGCAAGAGCTTTTTGTAAACTGTAAGCATTATACAAGACAAAAGTATATTAAAGGACTTTAGCAGCAGATAAAATCATTATGAGCAGGTCTTAAATTAGAAGGATTGCTACATATGGAAAAGTTAAGAAAGGCATTTAGACATGAAGAACATCAATAAGGATAGTTAGGTAGGCAGTTTGAGTGTGCTAAGAATACTTTCAAGGGAACAGTCGGAGAAAAACTAGGAAGGTGGTTTGTGGGAGAGCATAAATATCAGGTTAAAAGGTAGAAGTCACTAGCATAGCTTACCTTTCAACATGTCGATATCATCACGTTCTATTTCAGCCATCCATTTGGGTGGCGAGCTAGTAATAGGCTGTCAAAAAATAAGAATATATCCACTCAGTTACATACAAAGTGTGAAGAGACCCTACTTTTCCTTCTTGTAGGTAGCTTGTCACATAGCATTCAGTTTGTGTGAACATACTGGCAAATTATAATTTCTAAAACCCTGATTTTTCCAGATTCAGATACGGCCTATAAATAATCACCTTTCAAAATAATACTGCTCATCCTTAAAGCTGGTCTCAGAGAAATGATCTTGGAAGAATTAGGTCTGACTACTGTCATTGTTTCATGCCTAAAGGTTAATATAGCAATTAAAGAAATTACTTGAAATTCAGTTCTGGGAAAGCCTCCAACTGAAATGTTTGAAACAATAATCAGTAAGTAACATTTTCTAGCAGAGGAGAAGATTCAAAGAAGAATCAAGAATGAGAAATCCTCAATTTGCAAGAACACTGTAATGGTTATCACTTGAAATTTCATTTAATAGCAGGTATTTTAGAAAACTTTAGAATTTTAAGTTATTTTCTGATTTCTGAAAGTGAACTTACAAAATTTGAAAGAGCCCCTTTTTAGAATAGCTTTAGGCAACAGTTTTCAATCCTAGTTGTAAGAGTCATCTATGATGTAACAACAACAACAAATACAAATGACCTAGTCATACCATAGATGCAATGATTAGAATATCAGGGGTGGGGGAAGGGTCCATTGGAGAGTACAGAGCAAGGAACAGTACATATGTACTTTTTAAAGGCTCCATAGCTACATATTGATGATTTTGTTGTGCAGGTAGGAGTACAGTTGAGAAACATTACTTCAGTTTTGAGCCCCCTCCCCCTTTTAAATATATTTTTATTAATTTCAGAGAGAAAGGAAGAGGGAGAGAGATGGAAACATCAATGATGAAAGAAAATCACTGATCGGCAGCCTCCTGCATGCCCCACACTGGGGATCGAGCCTGCAACCCAGGCATGTGCCCTTGACGGGAATCGAACCTGGGACCCTTTGGTCCACAGATGATGCTCTATCCATTGAGCCAAACCGGTTAGGGCAAGCCCTTTTCTTTTTTAAAAAGTAATATTTACTTAGCACTATGCAACAAGCAAAACACTTTACATGCATTATGTCATTTAAATTCTAAATCAACCCTATGAAGTAGGTATTATTACCCTCATTTTACAAATAAAAAAACAAATGTACAGGAAGATTATAAATCACTTGCCTCAGGTCACACAGCTAGTGGACCCAGGATTCAAAATCCATATAGTATGAGTTCAGAAACCACTACTCTATATTACTTTCCCTAGAAGGCTATTATAGGTCAAATTCACCATTTCTGGAAACAGATTATACAAGGAGATCTTAACCTGGGATCCTGGGATGACCCTGGCCCCCTAGAAGCAAAACTCAATATGTATGTCCATATTTCTAGGGAAAAGGTATAGATACTTAATTAGATTTTCAAAAAACATCATACTATAATAAAAGTTATTTAAAAACCACTTATTTATATTTATGATTCAAAAGACTTAGTTGTTACCAAATACAACGAACTAAACTGAAAAGTTGGTATGAATAAGAATGTAAGAAAATTAATCAGATACTTTCTACTCCATCCATGAGACAAAAGCTGATCTAGTAATAATAGCTACCATGCATTGTTTATTATGTCCCGGGTACTTTGCAAAGTGTTTTAACTTGCATTATGGCATTAAAAATCCTATGAGAGAGTTTCAAATGAGAAAACTAAGGCTCAAAAATTTTAGAAAAGTTGCTGAGGTCACAGGTAGTTAAGAAATAGATTCAGGCCCTGGCTAGTGTGGCTCAGTTGGTTGAGCATCATCCTGTGCACCAAAAGGTCTCCAGTTCGATAATAATTATAACAGCAGGCAGGATGTGAGGCCTTGAAGTTTCAGGTAGCTCCTGGCTGTGCCTGCTGGTGCACGGGTCTAGCGGTCCCAGGAGCACAGAGCAGAGTTGGGTCATGTGTCTCTCTCACATCTATGTGTCTCTCTCACATCTATGTTTCTCTCTCTCTCTCACTCTCTCTCTCTCTCTCTCTCTCTCTCTCTCTCTCTCAAAATCAATGGGAAATATCCTTGGGTGAGGATTAACAAAAAAACAAACAAAATAAGAGTGTGGATGCCGTAATTAGACTAATGATTCAAAGCCTGATTTGGGCACATATTATAGCCTATAACCTTGGGTAACCTACTTACTCTCTCTGTGCCTATATCCTTGTCTGTTATATGCCTCATATCGTTTTGTGAAGGTTAAGTAATATATGTGTAAAGTGCTTAGAACAGTGCCTGGCACATGGTAAATAAGTGGTAGCTAATATTATAATCATCATATTCTCCTACTTGTGGGAATATGGAAGAGAACATGTGTACAGCATCTAGCACAATTCCTGCTTCCCTGCAAATAGAAAAGTTGTGACTTGTTGGATTTCTTCCTTAGGTTTCTGATGAGCCACTGAGAAATTTCAGAAATCCTCTAAGAAGGTATATAAGTTAAGGTCATAATGCATCACATAAACAAAAGAGAAAAGCATCAAAATCATAGTTTGGTGCCCTAGCCAATTTGGCTAAATGGATAGAGCGTCAGCCTGCGGATTGAAGGGTCCCAGGTTCAATTCCGGTACGGGGCACATGCCCGGTCTGCGGGCTTGATCACCAGTAG
>NW_006383013.1:510673-527164 GCF_000327345.1 Myotis davidii | reverse complement strand
CTCTATCCACTGAGCCAAACCAGTTCGGCAAAATAATTTATTTTTAAAAATTCATAGTTTGGGCAAAAAGAATGCTGGCGTTACATTAAATATTTCAACTGCCTTCTGTTAAAAGCTTTTAAGCTAAGAAAAGAGGCTAATAGAAAAAGGTCAAAATGCCAAAATAGAGCATTTGGACAGAGGAAGGCATTATCATGAATTAACATGATAATAATATAAACAGATTTCCAGGGCTGTAGTTACAATGTGATTTAAAGATTACTAGAGGCCTGGTGCAAAAAATTTGTGCACTTGGGGGTCGGGGGTCCCTTAGCCCGGCCTGTGCCCTCTCGCAGTCTGGGACCCCTTGGGGGATGTCCACTTGCTGGCTTAGGCCCGCTCCCCGGGGAATTGGGCCTAACCTGGCAGTCAGACATCCCTCTGGCAGCCTGGGAGCCCTCAGGGGATGTCCACTTTCCAGTGGGGAGCAGGCCTAAGCTGCAGTCGGACATCCTTAGCACTGCTAAAGAGGTAGGAAAGGCTCCCACCACCACCGCTGTGCTGGCAGCTGTCAGCCTGGCTTGTGGCTGAGCAGAGCTCCCCCTGTGGGAACGCACTGACCACCAGGGGGCAGCTCCTGCATTGAGTGTCTGCCCCCTGGTGGTCAGTATGTGTCATAGTGACCAGTCAATCCCAGTTGTTCTGCTGTTAGAGTCAATTTGCATATTACCCTTTTATTATATAGGATGACATTATTTTGAAAACAAAGAAACAAGATATATTTGAGCTGTTACCAAGGAGCAAAACATGATATAAACTTCATTAGGTAATTAAAATATTACTTACACTTTTGAAAGAAGCTGCAAATTCAGCAACACCTGGTACTAAAAAGAAAAGATACAACATTATTTATTTAATTTTAGTGTCCCAGACATAGAAGATTCAAATAATAAGAAAACAGCCTGTCTTCAAGCTTACTGTCTGGAAGAGGAAAGAGAGAGTAAATCAATAACTGTAATACTGCTTAAGTTCTCCAAGAAAGATACCAGATGGTATGGTAGAACCCCCACCCCCACCATCACCAAAAAAAAAAGGAAATCTAAATCAGACTGAGGGTGCGGGTGCAGGAAAGCTTCCCCAATTGAACTCTGAAGGATCAGGAATTAGCTAAGTGGGAGGGTGGCAAGATAGAATATCTCTTACCAGATAAAAGTTTAAATTTCCTTTGTAGGTACACGGGTCTGCCAATCTAATTGTTTATTTAAATGTCTTACAGGAAGAGTCACATAAAAAGCCAGATATGTAAAAATAAAATGATGTTCAATCTCACTTAGAGAAATACAAACTACAAATAAAGATCAGTAACATTCAATATCAGCTAGTATGTGAGTAAATGGTCACTCTCATACACAGTCATCCTCTCCCATGTGCACAAAGCTACTTGTACAAGGATATTCATTATCATTACATTATTTGTAATATCAAAAGTTGGATATAATTTAGGTTTCCAAATAGGGTATGAATACATAAACTAAAGTATACTTATACTTTTTTATTTTTTTTTATTTTATTATTTACCATGAATGAGTGAGATCATGTGGTATTTTTCCTGCATTGACTGGCTTATTTCACTTAGCATAATGCGCTCCAGTTCCATCCATGATGTTGCAAATGGTAAGAGTTCCTTCCTTTTTAGAGCAGCAAAGTATTCCATCGTGTAGATGTACCACAGTTTTCTAATCCATTCATCTACTATACTTTAAAAGAAGTAAGTAAACTTAAACCTACTAACATGGAAGGATCCATTAATAAATTACTACCACTAAATGGAATAAGTTAAGTTGTAGACCATGTACATATGACCCCATTGTTATGCCCCCCTCAAAAAACACACACAAAAAACCCCTCTATATACTTAAAAATATATATTTATTTACTTATTTAAATAAATATAAAAAAGGTCAAAAGGATTGTATCAAACTACTAATGGTGATTTTATAAGAGTGATCAAAGGAGGTGAGGAAATTATATTAAGTATCTCTCTATATAAATTGTCTGAACTTATTACAGATTTTTTTAATGATTATTTTTTAAAGGCTCCCCATCATTTCCTAAGTCACAGTGTGTCCTGAAAAAAGTAAACCACCAGCTATTCTGAACATTGGACCACAGAATTCATTCTCTTCCCTTTGAAGAAAAATTAAAATTTTAACCATTACCATTAAATACCTCCTTAAAAAATATCCTTCAATGTAGCACTGGTTCTCCTCCATTGATTCTGATATAAAGAAACCAAAAACTTACATTGTTCTGGCCAAAGATCTGGTGAGGCACGATCAAGTTTTTCAAAACTTAATAAAGATGCTTCCAGATCCGTCCCTGGAACGAAATACCCAGATGAGCCAAGAAGACACAAAACATGTTCATTTACATTTTAAAACATTTCAGTGTCAAAGAACATAACATACTGGAACATTTACCTGGAAGTCTAGATAGCGGAGTTCTATAACTGCAAATAAATGTTGTAAAAATGAATCATTTTCCCTTATCAAACCTCACTTTTCCGATATCTAATGTTTTAGTGGGGTGTCAGAAAAAAATGAGTATCAGCAAACCCACCTGCATCTTCACTCATACTCTCAGACTTTCCTCCAGTTACAACCAATGTCCCTGCTCTCAAGACAAACTCCTCTGCTAGGGTTCTGAATTCCATCTTCTCTTCTCTGTCAAAGATATCATGAGTAATAACATCTTTCTTGCACAGTCAGTTTCTACCATCTCTACTGCTTCATACTCAACAGCAAGCAAGCCTGCTCTAGAATTTCCCTTCTTTGAAAAAGCTCTTCCTTGACTCCATTATCGCCTCACTCCTTCTCTCAAAAGCGCTTGAGTTGTCTGTCTATCTTGCTGCCTCTACGTCCTCACCTCACATTCTCTCCTTAACCCATGACAATCAGGCTTCTGCTCCTATATGCATGGAAACTGTTGTCGTCAAGGTTATCTATGACCTATGTTGCTAAACCCAGTGGTCACTTCTCGGTTTTCTCCTATGTGACCTCTTTGCAGCTTTCACACTGACCACTCTCCTTGAAACACTCCATCTCCAGCTTCTGTAAAACCACTATACTGGTTTTTCTCCTTCCTCCCTGACCCCTTTTCCTCAGTCTCCTCTTTCACTGAGGCCCCATCCTAAACTGGCTTCACTCTCTACACCTAAAGTCTCATGAGAAGATCACATCTAGTCCCACAGCCTTTACTGTGCCAATGACTCCGTATTTATATTTCCAGGCCCAGTCTTTCCCTGAACTTCAGAGTTATGTATCTAACTAATACTTGATATCTCTCTCTATTTACACATGTGAAAAATCCCTTAATTCTAATATGTTCAAAACCATACTCTCCCAGTCCTCTATGTCTCAAGAAATAGCACTACCACAAATCTATTGTCCACAAAGCAGTCAGAACTGATTTTTTTAAAAATGCCAATTAGTTCATGTCACTCTTCAGCTTAAAGGACTTCTTCCCAGCTAAATTCGTGAATTTGTACCTACCATGCCCTATAAAATCCTACATGATCCAGCCTAATTCTTTGATGCCATTTCCTCTCTTGCCTGGGCACACAGTAGATACTGGATATTAACAATAGTTAACATGTGTTGAGTACATATTATATGCTCAGTATGCTAACTAGCTGCATAATTCGGTAATTTAATGACACAAACAGTTTTTAACATTTTCTGAATAAGCCACATCTTTTGAAGTCTGCAAGAAAAAAAGCTATGGATTTATGGACCCACTCCCCCAGAAAATGTACATGTATATAAATGTTTTCAACATGAACTTTTCTCTAAATTGAATTTGTCCCCCAAATGTTCTAAGAGAATTTCCAATAGCATTCTAATTGGTCAAGAACTTGACCCTAATAATTGCCTTAATTAAAGCATCCAAATTGGTAAGAAAGGAAAACTGTGTAACACAAAGTGTCAGTTTTCAAATTCCAAAGAATGTTACCAATAACAAAAATAAGCTTATTGGGAGTAGGAGCTAATAACCAACAGGGGTAGCCTTATGAGAACCACAGTTGGGGGCATAACTCAGAATCTGCTGTGAGGCTTACTCTCATACATTAAGTAATTAGATGGCTTTACTTGATTTCAGCTTTCTCCTTTCCAAAAAAGTCCCAGCAAATTTAGCATTAAAAAGACAAATGAGGTCCTGGCCAGGTATCTCAGTTAGTTAGAGCATTGTCCAGATATGCCAAGGTTTTGATCCCCAGCCAGGGAACATATAAGATTCAACAAATGAATGCATAAATAAGAAACAACAAATCAATGTCTCTCTCTCTCGCTCTCTCTCTCTCTCTCTCTCTCTCTCTCTCTCTTTCTCTCTTCCATCCCTTCCTCCCTCTCTCTAAAATCACTCAATTAAAAAAAAAAGAAGACAAATGAGTAAATGCCCTAATCTTTTCCATATCAACATTATTTGAATTAAATTTTAAAGTCAAGGACAGGTAGAACATTACAAATAGAAGTGAGAGAGCTAGGCAATGGAATATTTTAGGAAGATATACTTATTTAGAAACTGAATTTAAGACCAAAGTGCTCCCCTTGATTTTGTCAGATTAAAAAAAAAAGTTTAGGTGGAGAAGTGAAACTTTGTAAAAGATGAAACTGAAAATTTTTACACATAAAGAGTAGCAATGGAGATTGCTAGAAGATCAAAGGAAGAAATATATAATGTTTCCAATATTCTTCCTGGTTAAAGAAAGGAAAAAGAAATGAGAGAAGACAGGGAAAAAATAAATACAAGGAACACAGCTCTAAAACCTCCAAAACTTAGAAATCTAAAAATAACCGCATAGCCCTAACCGGTTTGGCTCAGTGGATAGAGCATCGGCCTGAGGACTCAAGGGTCCCAGGTTCGATTCTGGTCAGGGGCATGTACCTTGGTTGCGGGCACATCCCCAGTGGGGAGTGTGCAGGAGGCAGCTGATCGATGTTTCTCTCTCATCGATGTTTCTAACTCTCTATCCCTCTCCCTTCCTCTCTGTAAAAAACCAATAAAATATATATTAAAAAAATAAAAAATAAAAATAACCTCATAATAAACTAAAATCTTTAACAGAAATTACTTCTATCACTTGGCTTTTTAAAAAACTGTGGTAAAATATACATAATGAAATTTGCCATTTTAACCATTTGTAAGTGCACAGTTCAGTGGCATTCAGTACATTCACAATGTTGTGCAACCATTACCACAATCCATCTCCAGAACTTCTTCACCTTCCCAAACTGAAACTCAGTGCCCATTAAACAACTCCCCATTCCCTTGGCTGACTATTTAAATGTCACTCCCACTCCTTTCTCTTTCCTGGCATGGGAAGGACATTTTACCCAGAGGGCACCCAGGGCACCCAGTCAAGGGAAGGAATCTCTGTTGACTTTGAACCCATAATTTCTTTTTCTTTTTAATATATTTTTTATTGATTTCAGAGAGGGAGAGAGATAGAAATATCAATGATGAGAGAGAATCATTGATTGGCCGCCTCCTGCATGTCCCACACTGGGGAACCAGCCCACAACCCCAGCATGCGCCCTGACCAGGAATCGAACCGTGACCTCCTTGTTCCTAGGTGGACGCTCCACCACAGAGCCACTGTGGCCGCGCTGAACACCCATAATTTCTTTTACAGTTTACCTGCACTCAAAAAAAAAAACTTAAGACTCGGTTTAACTTGAAACTTAAGCCAAAGTAACATTCTTTCAACTATGAACGAGACAGATCTAGAATTTATGACCCTGTGTGAAAGCGGCAAAGTTAACAGAATAACTACGGTGGCAGAGATCGTGAACAGCGGTGAACAGGGGTATATCCAGATGCGATGTCCTGGGAAAGCTTCTCTGGGAGGTGACAGCTAAAATAAGACCTGAAACCGCGGGAATGTACGTGAATGATTAATCTTTTTCCTCTCCCAAAGCGCCTAGCGTTATGCCTTCCATGTAACCTGTACAGCTTTCTTGGCCTCAATTTCCTCATTCCTGAAATGAACTGCCAAGATTCCTTCCAAACACAAAACTGTGTTGGTGTGAGGAGGGTAAACTACATATCAGTGAAACGGACGTGGGGGTGGGGGCAGTAGACGCAAAAAGTGAGTGTAGAAATGACTGCAAGACCCTAACTCCCCAAAGCAGGATCGGATCGAGCGCAAAGGCACAAGGGCACACCCACAGAACTTAGCTGCTGAGATGACCTGCCCCTTGGACAATATACAGGCAGAAATCGTTCCCTCGGCCCGGGGAAACATACGGCAGAAGCAAGAGAGACTGGGTCGTGTACAGAACTACCCTAAAAAGCTCCACTCTCATTCTCCTGGGGACTCACTCGGCGAGGGGCCGGGAAGGTCCCCCGCTTCTCGAGCTGCCAGGACAACCGTACCAATCTGGGCAGAAAGAGGATGAGGTCGGCCAGCAATCCCAGCTACGGTGGGAGAGAAGAGTGCCAGGCGATCAAAGAGGAGAGAGCCAACCCTCGAATGGGGCGCCCTAGAAGAAAGCTACAAGAAGGCGCCTCCTTTCCCTCGGCTGTAATCTCCGCCGCCGCCCTCCGTGAATCTGGGGCTAAGGGAGCGGCTGGGCCCGGATGGGTCTCCCGCCGGTGCCCGCCTCCACCCGGCTGGTGCACAGCGGGGAAACTGAGCTCCTCCGGAGCATCTGTGAAGAATCGGCGAGCTGAAGACGCACCCGCATCCCGAGGAAGAGAAGTGGGAGGGGGAAAGAGAGGAGCCCAAATTAGACCGGCAGACGGAGAGCGGAAGTTGCCAGGGGGGCAGGCAAAGGATCTCTAAGCCGGCTCTTACCCTCTGTGGGAGACGCCATCTTCCAACCCATGTCACGTGACGCGACCAACCGTCGGCGGGAAAGCGAGGACCCACAAGCCACGCCCCCAAAGGGAAACCGTATCCCCACTCCCAGGCCCCACCTCGTTTGCACCTTCTAGGGCGATCTTTGCCTAGCCCCGCCCCCAGTGCTGGCCACACCCCCTCACGCACTGGAGGAGGCGGGGCGCCTGCCAATTCTAGGAAGGCTTTATTTACTTTCCTCAGTGAGGGGGCGGGGCCGCAGTCGTCTCTGTGGCCAATCGGGGCTCCCGGTGAAGGGGCGTCTTCCCTGCGTGCTGAATGGAGAGCACCCAAGTGAGGGGCGTCCTCCCTACCTCCGCCAACAGAATTTCCTGAGGTGGGAGAGGGGAGAGAGTGCTTTCACTTCTGACCAATCGCCTGTCCCCAAAACTGGGCATGAGGGTGGAGTCAGGAGTTAGGGCGAGTGATTGGCCAGGGAAATGGTCCTCTCTACCAATGAAGAGGCGCGGCAGGATGAAGGGCCAAGTCTGGCAGCTGCAGTTCTGCTGGGGAGTCACGGGGAGTAGAGGCACCGGGAACCATGGCGGCGGTAGTGGCGGCGGCGGCTGTGCGGGCTCGGATCCTGCAGGCGAGTGAGGGTGGCGCCGAGGGGTCGTGCAGCTAGGAACTGGGTCGTTTCCGTCCACTCTCTGAGTCAACCCCATCCTGGCCGACCCTGCTGTTCCCACAAGACCTGTCCGGCCCTGTCCCACCCCCCGCGCTCCAGGTCCGTCCTCGTGGGATCCAGCCCCGGACCATCGTGGGATCCTGCCCCTCCCACCCTTTTACTCTTGAGCCTCCCCTCCTGTCGCTCTGGCCCCTCTCCTCCTCCAGCCCTGCCCCCTTTCTGCGGCCACGCTCGCTTGCACTCACCTCTCCTTGGTCCTCTCACATTCTTTCCCCTTCACCTCTGTACCTGCTACCTCGCTGCCCCGAAACTCCCCTCTTGGTCACCTTTTTTAGAGCCTTTTCACCTGCCAGGAACGTCCAGATGGTATCCTTCCCCCACCCCAACTCACTGTCTCTAATCCGAGCTGCAGGGGGTAGGGAGGAGGAGGCACAGAGGGGCGAGGGTCAGTGGGTGAACTTTGAATCTGCTTCTGGAAGCGTACACCAGGTTTTCCCCCCAAAGCAGCCCTGTGCTGTTTTCCCCAGCTGTGGCCATTTGCTTTTCCATCGCCCCTGGCTGCCCCTTGCTTGCTGAGACTTTGTTAAACTTCTCAGCAGAGTTACAGTGTTCGTATTGGCAGTAAACAAGAAGATATCTAGGCTACTAGTTTGCCCCAAGCACGTGCCAGGGACTAAACAAATGTGAAACAGGTGAGAGAAAAGAAGTGCCAAGTTCCTGCTCCCAAGTCCGTTTTTAGTGGGCGGGTGCACCCTCAGCATTGCCCATGGGCACGGGGTCCGGGGGATTGGGTCCTAGGGAGCCAGCCTGAGAGGTGATAGAGCTGCAGGAGCTCGTGCCCGAGGCCTGTGACCTCCAGCTCTCTCCATAGCCGTTCCCTCCTTGTTCGTGGCTGAGCAAGGACTTAGAAGAGGAGGCGAGATTTACTGCCGACAGCACGGCCCCTCTTACTCATTACCTCCAGCCCGGGGACTTCTTCCTTCATATTACTGGACTTTTACATAATATTGGTATTTACCACTTTTTAGTGAATTCTGCTGCAGAAACGTAATCGTTTTTAAGATTCTTAGCAGAGTCAGCAAAGGTCTATGTTGAAATATGCTATTTAATGGGAAAGTGTGGAGAATGGATTGGACGGGTGTGTCAGATGGATGATATAGCGTCACTTGTATATTTCTTACTGTGATCCAAGTTTTTTTTTTCTAGTGTCCTATTTTAGTAGTAGACAAGCGAAATTTCCACCCTGTGTTTTCCAGTTCTCCTTGAAATCTTTTAATGAAATTTCCTTTTTTTCCTTTGCCTCCTTCCCCTCCCCTCAATCACAATGAATCATTAAGAAGAGAGCCTTAACCCTGGACAGCTGCTCAGCCCTGGGACAGAAGGGTTTCGAGTTCGATTCCCCGTCAAGGGCACATGCGGGAGGCAACCAATCGATGTGTCTCTCTCTTGTCATTGTTTCTCTCTTTCTCTGTCTTCCCCCCTCCTCCGTCCTTTCCACTCTCTCTAGAAATCAATGGAAAAAATATCCATGGGTGAGGATTAAAAAAGAGAGAGAGAGAACGATCCTTAAGAGGGCACTATATTTTGTCTTTTGCATCAAGATGAAGAACCTCCCTCCCCATATACTTTATTTTGGAAATACACTATTTTCTTAGTCATTTGGAGAAACTTCTGAGTTTAGAACAGAAATAGTAATCCTTAAGCCGAATAGTAGTTACTGTAACATGAAACTTTGATAAAGAGTAGCCTAGCCGAAACCGGTTTGGCTCAGTGGATAGAGCGTAGGCCTGCGGACTGAGGGGTCCCAGGTTAGATTCCGGTCAAGGGCATGTACCTGGGTTGCAGGGGCATCCCCAGTGGGGGATGTGCAGGAGGCAGCTGATCGATGTTTCTCTCTCATCGATGTTTCTAGCTCTCTATCTCTCTCCCTTCCTCTCTGTAAAAAAACCATATTTAAAAAAAAAGAGTAGCCTAGATTCTGGCAGTCATGAATATTAGAGGACTATCGCTCTAGCCAGTTTGGCTCAGTGGATAGAGCGTTGGCCTGCGGACAGAAGGGTCCCCGGTTGATTCCAGTCAAGGGCGTGTACCTCGGTTGCAGGCTCCTCCCCATCTGGGTCTGCTCTATTTCGCTGTCTTTCCCTCTCTTCCACTTCAAAAATCAATGGAAAAATAGCCTCAGGTGAGGATTTTAAAAAAATTTAGAGGACTATCAAACTGATCTGTAAAGAAGAGAGTTCATGTTTTCAGTTATTTAAGTACATAGTCAACATAACATCTCTATAATGGTTGTTAGTAAAATTTAGAACTTCTGCTTCTTGTGGTATTTTCGATTCCCATTCAGAAAACCAGTCTTACAGAGTCTCAGTGATTTGCCTCAGTGATGAGGTATAAAAAGCACAGCCTTAGCTGGGTGGCTCAGTTAGTTGCAGGTTTGATTCCAGTCAGGGCACAGAGCTAGGTTGTGGGTTCAATCCCTGGTCAGGGCACATGCCAGAGGCAACTGATCGGTGTTTCTCTCTCTCATCCATGTTTTTCCCTCTCTTTCTCAATTCATTCGTCTCTCCATAAAAAAATCAATAAAAACATATCCTAAGGTGAGGATTTTTTTTTAAAGCACAGGCTTTACAATTATACTGAGATTCTATCCCAGCGCCACCATTTCTAGTTTTTAAGAATTTTGAAAAAAAAAAAGAATGTTTGTGAAGATTAGAATTAATGAATATAACGAAGTTAGTTACCTGACACTTATGGCTGAAGTCATCCAAGGTTTCCCAACTAGGAACGAAATTCAGGAGTCTTGGCATCTCTTTCTGTGTCAGGCACTCTCCCCAGGCTTTGGGAAAGGAGAGGTAAATAAAATACTCACTGAAAGCTTCCCTATTTTAATGCAACAGTAACTGCTAAATAGTAGGAGTGCACAGAGTACTGCAGGAACATATGGAAAGAGCCCCAGACTCAACCTGTGCAGTTCAGGAAAAGCTTCCAAAAGGAGTTGGCTCTGGGCTTGAGTCTTGCAAGACTAGCAGGCCTTTAGCCAAGAGGAGAAGGGAGTTCCTGGTAAAGCAAGTACAAAAATAAACGCTTAGAGAACAAGAAATTTGGTATGGCTGGACTTAGGGTAGTTTCTTCAGCAACAGTGCTAATGATTGTTTCTTAGGAAATGAAGAAACTATAGATATAACCTGTCAAAAACTATTTGATAGTTTTCTTGTTTTTGCCAACGCTTTATCCACTGAGCCAAACCAGCCAGCGCTATGTGATAGTTTTATTATACCAAATGCAATGCCTTTTATGCCTTCTTCACAGCAGGGAGGCTCTGTGCAAGTGAAAAAAATAAAACTAAGTAACCTAGAATGCTCAAGTTGACTGATGCATGCATTTTCTGCCCTATAAGAGAGTATACATGAAACAAAATTAATATCAAATGATTGCTTGCTGTATACTCATTCTTTCATTTGGCAAAATAGTACTGAGTGCTTATTCTATTCCAGAACAGTGCAAGGGGCTGAGGACCATCTAGTGATCTAAGGGAGAGAGACTTAGTAATTAAGATGTTATTCCATAATATGACATGAGAAATAAAGGAATTCAGGTGTTTTATGAACTCTACAATTAGGTACTTCGCCTAGACCTGAGATTAAGACTCAAAAACTTCTGCCCTAGCTGGCATGGCTCAGTGGATAGAGCGTCAGCCTGCGGACTGAAAGGTCCCAGGTTCGATTCTGGCCGAGGGCACATGCCTGGGTTGCAGGCTCGTTCCCCAGTAGGGGGTGTGCAGGAGGCAGCCAATCAATGACTCTCTCTCATCACTGATGTTTCTATCTCTCTCTCCTTCTCCCTTCCTCTCTGAAATCAATAAAAAATATATATTTTTTAAAAGACTCAAAAACTTCTAAGTAATGCCCTGGTCAGTATGGCTCAGTTGGTTGGCTGTCATCCCATGCATCGAAAAGTTGCTGGTTCCACTCCTAGTCAGGGCACATGCCCAGTTTGCAGGTTCAGTCCCCTGTAGGGGGCATGCTGGAGACAGCCAATTGATATTTCTCTCTCCCTCTCCCTGCCTCTCTCTCTAAAAATCAGTGAAAACATTTAAAAAGAAAATTTCCAAGTCTGCTACTTCTCTCACTCTCAGGAGTTAACCTTGTTTCTTCTACTTCAGAGGAAACAGAAACCATAAAGTGAGAACTTCCTCAACTTCCTACTAGCAAACCTACAAAACTGATCCAAAGTGATGGCTAAGTAGAGAAGAAAGTGGGAGTGAATCAAGCAAGGGAATGAAGAAATTTCAGGCAAGAAGCAGCAGCCTCTGCAAGAACAAAGAGAGCTCAAACTATGTTCCAAATGGCAGGAGCATAGCACAGAGGAACCTATGAAACTAGAGAAGTAAAGATACTATGTAAGTCTTCTCAGCAACATCAAGATTAGTCTTTATCCCTAGGGCAGTGGGAAGCCATTGGAGGGTTTTAAACAAAAGGATGATCTAACCAGATTTGTGTTTTAGGAAGACCCTCTGGCTATGAGATGGAAACTAGGTTCACAAGACTTAAGATTGAAATCCAGGTTAGAGACAATGATGGTACGGGTGATGGCAGGAGGGGTAAAGGAAAAGGGTGTATTCAAAGATTTCTGGGGGAACAAATTGCCTGGACTTAATTTATTCACTGTGGAGAGAAAGGGAGGAGTTGGGATGACATTCAGGTTTCTGGTTGGGCAACTAGGTGAACAGTAAGCAGTCCCAGTCACTGCAAGGTGGCCTATAGGAAGCAGAAAGATTGGTGGGAAGAAGATGAATTCAGCTTTTTCAACCTGTACCTAAATAACAAGTGGAGATAGAGCAAAGACAATTAGTTATGTGGATATTACCTGAAGAGGAAGATTCTGGCTAGGAACTACAAATTTGGGCATCATCAGGATCTAACTTAGCCACAGGAGGAGATAAAATCACTCAAGGAGAGTATGCAGACTAAGAAGAAAAGAAGGCCTAAGACCCAATTCAAAGTGGCCAGGCAGAGGAGAATGAACTAGAAAGGAAGGCAGAGAAATAGCGCAGGAGAAAGAAGAGATACGCGGGTATCACAGAAGGCAAATGAAAAGGGGGTTCAGGAAGGAGGGCGTGATTACTGTGTTATATAAAACTAGTGGCTCGGTGCATGAAATTAGTGCACTCGACAGGGGGCGTCCCTCAGCCTAGCCTGCGCCCTCACAGTCTAGGAGCCCTCAGGGGATGTCTGACTGCCACAGAAGTGGGAGATGCTCCTGCCACCACCACTGTGCTTGCCAGTCTTGAGCCTGGCTTCTGGCTGAGTGGTACTCCCCCTGTGTGAGCCACTGACCACCAGGGGGCAGCTCCTGTGTTGAGTGTCTGCCTCCTGGTGGTCAGTGTGTGTCATAGTGACCGGTTGTTTTGCCATTCAGTCAATTTGCATATTAGCCTTTTATTATATAGGATTTCCTAGGGTTGAGAGACCAAAGAAAGGCCGACAATTCCTTTATTACATAAAGTTTATTAAGGGAACTTATATCTGAGGATCCTCTTGGGTGACTGGAAGATGGTATGGATATCCTTTGTGCCATGTGGCAGGCACTAAAGCAAGCATGTCAAACTCGCAGCCCACAATGAATATTTTTGCGGCCCAGCCAATATAGTGGTATGTAAAAAACATTTTAATAAAATTTTGTAACTTTATTTTTACAATATTCTGTTAGACATAATTATTAATGACAAACTACAACATTGGCTAATGACAGATTACTATAATCATGTTGCATTCCTTTCCCTTATGCTCCTTACTGGCAGGAGCACCATTTCTCTCCACTAATATTAGCAGTGAATATTTTAGCAGCTGATTGCCACATTAGTCTTGTACTGACTTGTTTGGTGGGTGCAATAGGAAATATTTTGCTTTCGGAAAACAAGAAAAACAGGTTTATTTGCGTTATGCTTATTTGTGCAGTTATTCAGTGTCTGGTAGGTTAATGTTCAAGAAAAAATATTAATTTTTATTAAAATGTTCTATTTTATGTTAACGATTACCAATTTATATCAGCCCTTTGTATTTAGCATGTCTCTATCGAAATGAATCTATATTTCTATGAAAATTGAAGCTTTTGTTTTTTTTGCAATCCACATAAACTTAAACCTTGTTTATTTGGCTCATGTTAGCCTTTGAGTTTGACATGCTTGCACTAAAGGGTTCTATAGGACAGGGCTGGATGGATAGGGTACTGGGGCATGAGCTACCCCAGATAAGGGCGAAATGTTTTGTGTGCTTGATTGAGGTGGGGGTAATGACCTATTCCAGGAACCACCATGCTTGGGGCATAGGGGAGAGGTAAATTAGATAGTCCCTGGGGGGATTTTTGGGAAGCAATCTTTGTTCTGGCCAGGATCTAGTTAGCAGGGCCCCATAGCTGTCACATCATGGCATAGTCTTTCCTCCACACCATGTCACCTTTGCTAAGAGGTCAAGTATGATGGAGTCCATGGGATGTAGGAAGTTACTGGTGTTCAGTCATGAAGGTTGGAATAGATTGAAGAGTTAGTGGGAGATGAGGAAATAAAGGTAATTAGTATAGAGCAGCAGTGGCCAACCAGTGGTCCATGAGGTCCTAATGGTTGGCGACCACTGGTATAGAGGACCCTTGCTATTGGATGGAGAGAGGTTTATAAGATACAGGAAAGAAACGATAATTGATGGAAGTATAAGAGCCAGCAGGAGCCCAGGCCGGGTGGCTCAGCTGGTTGGGTGTCATCCTGTGCACCAAAAGGTTGCTGGTTCAATTCCCTGTCAGGGCACATGCCTGGGTTTCAGGTTCAAACCCCACTAGGAACGAACTGGAGGCTGCTGATCAATGTTTCAATCTCACATCAATGTTTTTCTCTCCCTCTCTCTTCCTCTCTCTTGAAAAATCCATAAAAATATATTTTTTTGTTTTGTTGTTGTTAATCCTCATCCAAGGATATTTTTCCACTCGTTTTTAGAGAGAGTGGAAAGGGGGGGGGGGGAGGGACAGAGAGAAACATTGATGGGAGAGAGACACATTGATTGGTTGCCTTCCACGTGCACCCCAACTAGGGCCGGTTATCAAGCCTGCAACCGGTATGTGCCATTGACTGGAATCACACCCAGGATCCTTCAGTCTGCAGGCTGACGCTCTGTCTACTGAGCCAAACCAGCTAGGGCAATACAAATATTTGTTTTTTAAAGAAAGAAATTTTTAAAAAGAGGCAGCAGGAAAGGTTGGTGCATGGATTAGCCTTAGACTGGAGGACAGACACCATTTCAGTCAGTCCACAGATATTGATTGTGCACCTCTGTCTCCCAGTCACTTTGTTCTCACAGAGCTTGCTAGCTACTTTCTCCATTATAAGAGGGAGGAAGGAAAAAAGATGGGTATAATTGCAGGTCAATTTTATAGATTTGCTAGTAGGAAATTCTCATCTCATGGTTTCTGTTTCCTCTGAAATTTAGGAAAGCAAAGTCAGCTCCTGAGAGTAAGAGAGGAAGTAGCAGAGTTGGAAGTTTTAAGAGAATTGATAAGTTTTTAAATAGCAAGGAGTGAGAACAAGTAAGTATTTATAATAATAAAATAATAATTACAGTTATTAAACACCAACCATTTTTCATATCTGTACAGTTTTGATCACAATAACTCTGTAAAGCAACCAGTGCGTGCCTTGACCGGAATCGAACCCAGGACCCTGCAGTACGAGGATTGACGCTCTATCCACTGAGCCAAGCCGATTAGGGCAATACAAATATTTTTAAAGCAGGTGAACAAACCTATCCTAATGGAACTTACAATCTTTTGGGTAACAAGTACTTAGGCAATTACAACAGAAACAAATAAACCTGATAGGGGAAGTATTGGCTGCTATGGAAGTACAAAAAGAGGAACACCTAAACTAATCTGAGGTGGAGGGAGTCCAGCCCAATGCACTTTCTTTTGTTCAATAGATATTTATTGAACACCAACTATGTACCACATTGGTATGGGGGACATGGCTATAAATAAGACATGGTGGGCTCCAGGACAGTGTTGGTGGTTTGAGATAGCTTTTGTGAGGAATGGAGGAAGAAGCACAATAGGCATTTAGAAGGTTTGTCTGCTGGTCCAAAGGACCCTTTCTCCTGGACAGTGCTACAGGTGCACAAATTCTTGCACTTCATGAAGCGCTAAACCTTTAGTTAATGTGTTCTCTATTCAGACAAGATAATAGGTTAGTATATTCCAGTCCAAGGTATTTCATATTGCTCACTTTGATTAGACTTTAATATTTATTAAATCAACTTCCATAACATATACATATACAAACTATTTATTTAGAGTAAGCATGTCAAACTCAAAGGCTAACACGGGCCAAATAAACAAGGTTTAAGTTTATGTGGGGCGCCAAAAAACAAAAGCTTCAATTTTCATAGAAATATAGGTTTATTTCGATAGAGACATGCTCAATATAAAGGGCTGATATAAATGATTAATTGTTAACATAAAATAATAGAACATTTTAATAAAAATTAATATTTTTTCTTGAACATTAACCTATCAGACACTGAATAACTGCACAAATTAATAAGCATAACACAAACGTATTTTTCTTGTTCTCCAAAAGCCAAAATATTTCCTGTTGCATACACCAAATAAGTCAGTACAAGACTAGTGATGTGACAATAGGCTACTAAAATATTCGCTGCTAGTATTAACGGAGAGAAATGGTGCGCCTATGCGTAAGGTGCATAAGGGAAATGAACACAACACAATTATAGTAATCAGTCAGGGAATGTTATAGTTTGTTATTAATAATCTACACTAATAAAAGAGAAAAATGGTAATTGGTGTACGACGCTACCCTTTTCATTGGCTAATCAGGGCTATATGCAAATTAACTGCCAACTCAGATGGCAGTTAACTGACAACAAAGATGGCGGTTAATTTGCATATGTAGGCACAATGCAGGGAGGCGAAAGGGAAAGCAGGAAGA
>NW_006383013.1:507723-509837 GCF_000327345.1 Myotis davidii | reverse complement strand
TGTGGAGGGTGATGGGGGTCAATGCCTGAGGGCTCCCAGTATGTGAGAGGGGGCAGGCTGGGCTGAGGGACACTCTCCCACACACACCCAGTGCACCAATTTCATGCACCGGGCCCCTAGTCTATATATATATATAAAGCTAAGTGACCAGCTGACAGGCCAGTACCTATGACATGCACTGACCACCAGGGGGCAGACACTTAATGCAGGAGCTGCTGAGCAACAGCAACTTTGCAGAGTGGCCTCTCTCCAAGACTCCTCAGGGGATGTCAGGCTGCTGGTTTTGGCCCAATCCCCGCAGGCCAGGCCAAGGGACCCCACCTGCTGGAGGGTCCCCACGTGCCAGAGGGACCCCACTCACTCCACAGACGCCCTTCGAGCCCCAGCACTGCCCCAGGTGCGGCTGGCCAAGGAGGGACCATGGGAGGTTGGCTAGGGCATGTCAAGCCCATCTCGCCTAGCCGGCTACCTTCTAATTAATTTACTTTCAATGTGCACAAATCCGTGCACTGGGCCCCTAGTTATGTATAACAGGATATTATAAAAATTAAGTTATGACATTTTATTAAAATGTTTCATACATACCATTATATTGGCTAGGCTGCAAAAATATTTGTTGTGGGCTGCATGTGGCCCACAGGCCCCAAGTTTGACATGCTTGATTTAGAGACTCATTGTAACTAACCCTCCTCCAGTATTCTAATCATAATCTCTAAAGTACATGTGGCATGTTAAAAAATAGCTTTATTGAAATGAAGTTGACAGAAACTATATATATTTAAAATGTACAATTTGATAAGTTTTAATATTTGTATACACCTATGAAAACATCATCACAATCAAGATAATGATTATATCCATAGCCCCAAAAGTTACCCTCTACCCTCTGCTCTCCACCTCCCACATCATCTTTAGGTAACCACTGATGTGCTTTCTGACACTACAGATTAGTTTGAATTTTCTAGTTTTATATAAATGAGTTATCCAGTATGTACTCTTTTTATGTATGACTTCTTTTACTCAATATAATTAGTATAATTGTTCAGGTTGTTTCATTCATTTTTATTGCTGGGTCGTAGTCCAATGTATGGATATACCATATCAGTTCCTCTCTTCACCCATCTAATGGTAGACGTTTGGTATATTTCTAAGTTTTGGGCTGTTATAAATAAAGCTGCTCTGAACATTTGTGTTTAAGTATTTGTATGGGCATATTATACTTATATTTGATACTTGGTTATATACTGTCTTACATTCAACGCCTATTGTGTTGGATACCATGCTAAGTGTTTTCATATTGTTAGATTTATGGTGACTACATTTTCCAGGCCAAAAATTAGGAAAATATGGACTAATGAAAGAAAAAGTATTTTTAATTGATATTAGAGAGAAGAAGGGAAATAGAAAGAGAGACAGACATCGATGTGCAAGAGAAACATCAATTGGTTACCTGCCATAGGCACCACCACCAGGGATTGAACTCGCCACTAAGTATATGCCCAGGGACAATGCTCAACCAACTGAGCAACCTGGCGGGGCGAAAATTATTTTTTTTAATCAGGACTGTCCAGAAATTCAGGATACTGTCATTATAGTTTCTTATTTTCTCAATTTGCTGTATCTTAGTCTCATGTCTTTTCAAAGATTATATGACCCTTGAGAACAACAAACATCAAGTCCTTTTTCATATATCCACACTAGTATAATATTAGGCATATAGTAGCCATTCACTACATTTTTAATAATTTTCTGCTCTCAATTATAAAAATAATCATTCTTTTACCTCACAGGTTTCTTCCAAAGTGAACTCCACTTGGTATTCAGCATCCTCGTCCTTCTCTTCTTCAGTGGTGAGTTTATTTGGCATGAAAAGTTGACTTCTGAGAAGGAATCCAGTATAATTTTTGGATATTCCTCAAAATTTATCTTCTTTATGTAACTGTGATCAGAGTGCATGTGAAACTTTCTTCCGGGTTTTCTTACTTAATATGTCTATTATGTTAGGATTTTAATGGCTGCATTATATTCCATTAAGTATACATAACCTGAATTAACTCATATTTTCCCCGTATGACATTTAGATTGCTTCAGTTTTTCAATATTGTTTTACAAAC
>NW_006383013.1:484960-507582 GCF_000327345.1 Myotis davidii | reverse complement strand
AACTCCTTTAGCTTTTCCTTATCTGTGAAGCTCTTTATCTGACATTTATTTACAGTTTGTTTTTGTTGTTTTTTTTTTTTACTTCTTTTAGATTATTTCTCTTCTGAAATAAGATAACTGTGTTAAAAGTTACAAACATTTTCATGGCTTCTAGATGTTTAGTTGATCCCACCAGGTGATTTGTACTTCTTGACAACCTTTAGAGTTGTTTTTACAGACCTTGTGTCTGTCAGCCATATGTAGTACCTAAAATCTAATAAATAGGACTGGTACTCAAAATCCTTTCTACAAAGCATGCACACACTGTAGCACAGTCGCCCTTCACCTTTTTGGGTCCACAGACCCTTTTGAAAATTTAACAAAAGTAAGCTTCTCAGAAAAAAAATCACGATAAAAACATTTTAAAAATATTTTGATCATATCCCTAGCCTGTTTGGCTCAGTGGATAGAGGTTGGCCTGCGGACCAATAGGTCCCGGGTTCGATTCCAGTCAAGGGTACTTACCTTGGTTGCTGTCTCCTCCCCAGTCGAGGCACCTCCCAGCCCTGGTCAGGGATCATGCAGGAGGCAGCCAATCGATGTGTTTTTCTTACACCAATGTTTCTCTTAGTCTTCCCCTCTTCCACTCTCTCTAAAAGATCAATGGAAAAATATCCTTGGGTGAGGATTAAAAATATACATATATTTTGATCATAGAGGTAAGACATTATCATGCTAATGTAACAGAAGATCAGATGGACCAAGAAGTCACAATAGAGCTAATCTTTGTTAACACACAATCTGCTGCTTTTTTAGTGTAAGCTTTACAGTGACATGTGTTTACTCATGAAGTTCCACTGTGTGATTAGCTGGGAATTTCTTATTTTCAGAGAGATCACAGTTTTCAGAGACTCTGCCACATCTTAACAAACACTATAAACAAATCTATTGTGTATCGCTTTGGAAGTGGCAACATTTCTAAAGAGCAGTAGATTCCTTATCAAGCCAAATTTCTTCCTTTTTGTGATAGTGAGAAAGAAAAGTAAAACAATTAACTAATTCAGTATTGTGTGTGTGTGTGTGTGTGTGTGTGTGTGTGTGTGTGTGTGTTATTGTTGTTTTTTCCAGTCAACTGTAAAGCTCTTCATTGATGGGAAATTTGTTGAATCCAAAAGTGACAAATGGATCGACATCCACAACCCAGTAAGCAAAGCTGCTTAAACTGACTAGCCTAGAATTCTGGGAACATGGTGGGAAAGTGGGGACCTGGGTGTCTATCGTGAAACACGTAGTGTTGCCTTTGTAGCCATGAAAAATGGAGAAGGCGAGGCCAGGGCAAAGGATGATGTGCTGCTTTTTCCCATCAGGCCACCAATGAGGTCATTGGTCGGGTCCCTCAGGCCACCAAGGCTGAAATGGATGCGGCTGTTGCCTCCTGCAAACGCTCTTTTCCCGCATGGGCAGACACTTCAGTATTAAGCCGTCAGCAGGTTCTGCTTCGCTATCAACAGCTTATTAAAGAAAACTTGGTAAAAAATCTGAATGACACCATTTTCCAAACTGTTGTCTATAGGAGACTTGTCACACCCACAGAGGCCCTTTTAGCTGCACTCCCTCACTGTTCAGTCCAGACAGACATAGGTCATGGTTCTCTTTTTCATATTACTTCTCCCCAGTTTCGTCCTTCCTTTGCTGCCTGAGAACTAAAAGGAGACACACCCTTGTATTGGTTTCTATTTGTGTGTTTTCTCTCTAGAAAGAAATTGCCAGGTTAATCACTCTGGAACAAGGGAAGACCCTAGCGGATGCTGAAGGAGATGTGTTTCGAGGCCTTCGTAAGCTGGGTGTCCCTCCTGGGGAGCTTCAGGGACATTTGGGAAAGGAGCAAAAGAAAATGGGAGGCAAAGATCCCTTAATGAGGGATTGCTTCTTCCTTTATGTCAATTTTGTTATCCCATGATACCTTTTTTAATACTTGTGGAAAATAGGAATACTTCTCAGCAATCTATGAAATTGGTTTACTTCATTTTTTGTTTTGCTCAACTGACCTTACAGTAGGTATGTATATTTCACTGTCTTTTTCCCACTTAGAGAATCTCATTTTGAACAAGCCCTTCTCTCATGGAAGGTCAAGTCAGTGTTTTTTTCCCTCTGTCCTTGGCCTGAGCCACTCCCTGCCCTCAGGGCTTATTGGAGCGTGACCAAGGCAGGTAGTGTACCCTGTGGGCAGCTGCTGGCCTGACTGCTTCTTCTCTGTTGCAGAGGTGGTTGAGCATGCCTGCAGTGTGACATCCCTCCTGCTGGGAGAGACGATGCCATCCATCACCAAAGACATGGACCTTTATTCCTACCGTCTGCCTCTTGGGGTGTGTGCAGGCATTGCTCCATTCAATTTTCCTGCCATGATCCCCCTTTGGATGTTTCCCATGGCCATGGTGTGTGGAAATACCTTCCTAATGAAGCCATCAGAGCGAGTCCCTGGAGCAACTATGCTTCTTGCCAAGTTGCTTCAGGACTCTGGTGCCCCTGATGGAACACTGAACATCATCCATGGACAACACGAAGGTAACTGCCTTTCGGTACATGGCACTTAATCTGGCTTCCCAAATATCAAGGTGATGAGTGGTGATGGGTGTTCTAGAATGAGGAACCTAGGGATGAAGGGATTTACTAAGTTACCTCCATGTTTGAAGGTAATATTTGTTAACTGTTTTGCTGTCTGTGTGCTAAGGTAACTAACTAGGGAGTAGCAGTGCTTCTTGCCCTACGAAATACATTGGGACAAGGAAATATGGATTAGGGCATGACAGGTAAGATTAAAGAAAAAGTTTTCACTTTACTATTGAGATAATTTATGAGGATTTTTAATTCAGAGACTCACTTTATGGACCTCAGAGAGACTAAAAGCCTTCTAGTTCATATAATAATAGCTACTACTTAAAAATTACTTCTGTGTTTCAGGCACTGTTTCTTGTATCTTACATATATTATTTCATTTAATCTTTATAAGAACTCATTTAGATAGATGCTATTTTTCCATTTTACAGATAAGAAAATTGAAGCATAATGAAATTAAGTAATTTGCCCAAAGTCACAGTGCTAAAACCTATCAGAGCCAACATGTATATATCCAGGAAGGCTGAACCTGGTTTTCACTTTTAAATATAGTCATGTGGCACATAACGATGTTTTGGTCAACAACAGACTGCATATAAAACAGTGGTCCAAAAAGATTATAATAGAGTTGAAAAATTCTTATCACCTAGTGACATTGTAGTCATGGTAACATTGTAGTGCAATGCATTACTCACACGTTTGTGGTGATGCTGGTATAGAAAAGTATAGCATATGCAATGATGTACAATACTATACTACTTAATAATGATACTAAATAACTATATAACTGATTTGTGTACTTACTATGCTATTCTCTTTGGTATTTTAGAGTGTACTCTTTCTACTTAAAAAAGAAGTTTGCTGTAAAATAGTATGTCGTATTATGCTGGCAGCAGCCTTATACATCTCACGCTTACTGCACCTGTTGATTGCATCATTTTCTCTTGTGTTTAATTTAATCTCATATTTTTTATACAGAAGCATACTGTACAGGTTTGTAGCCTATGAACCACAGGTTATACCATCTAGGTTTGTGTAAGTGCACTCTATGATGTTTGCGCAATGACAAAATTGCCTAATGATGAATTTCTCATAATGTTGTCCCCGTCATTAAGCAGTACATGAGTGTAGTATGCTATATTGTCTCTCACATAAGGGCACAGCAGTATCTGAGAGTTCTAGTATGTAGAGACAGTTGAAGAAATATCATATTCTTAAAGAACAGAAGTGTTGAGTATTGAAGAGCTGTTATTTTGGAGAATTTTATAAGAGTGTGTTTGAGCCCAAACTGAGGACAGTGCCAGGAAGCACAATCTCAAATGCTCTGAAGGGCTGTTATTTTCAAGAAAAAATAGGAGTTGTAAGTTTCAGAGTTAAAAGTGGAAATTCTGGAATAGCAAATGAGAAAAATAATGAAAGGGAAGATGCTAAATAGACTTTATAGTTTAAAGAATTAAGAAGACAAAGAAAGAGAGAACTTCAAAATAGGAATCCAGCACTGAAACACAAAAGTATGAAAATTTCTCCCTCATAGCAGTGGGGAAAGGGGAAATTTGTTATGTTGAGAAACCCATAGCCATCTGTTCCTTTATGGTGATCATTTATTTTCTTCTTAAAGCTGTGAACTTCATTTGTGATCATCCGGATATCAAAGCAATCAGCTTTGTGGGATCCAACCAGGCAGGAGAGTACATCTTCGAGAGAGGGTCAAGACATGGCAAGAGAGTTCAAGCCAATATGGTGACTTCTTATTCCTTTTTTCTCTCAAACTTTGTTATATGTATTAAAATTACCTAGAAACAGCCCTGCAGCAGAGGGGCCTTTCCTCCCACTCTAACGCCAGTGTTCCCTTATTCCCATTTCATCCCGAAAGCTTTCCTTTAATGATGAATATTGTGATGAGGTTTATTCTAAGTGACTTTATTTAAAAAAAAATGTGTGTGTGTGTGTTATTGATTTTAGAGAGGAAGGGAGATGGAGAGAGAGAGAGAAGCATCAATGATGAGAGAGAATCATAGATCGGCTGCCTCCTGCACACCCCTCACTGGAGATTGAGCCCGCAACCCAGGCATGTGCCCTGACCGGAAATCAAACCCTAACCTCCTGGTTCATAGGTTGATGCTCAACCACACTGAGCCACACTGGCCGAGCAACTTTAATTACCTTTTATCTCATACAGCAAATTTGGGTGCCAAGGGCACATTTTTCCCTGAGAATGTTATTCATATTCTTTGAGCTTTAGCAGTAACAGCTGAATTCTGGTTCTGGCCCTGTTTCTTCCTTCATACCATGCTTTTCTAGCCCTTTAACCTTTTCCTTCTTTTAAGGCGCATCCTAACTACTAATGTCAAAATATCTTCTTCCCTAAGAATTCAGACTAAGGCACTGAGAAGAGCCCCATATCCCTATACGAGATGTGTGGTTTACTAGATTGCATAGTTTTGCTGTTCTCTTACTAGTTCCTTGTCAAATAGTTGGCAATTCTTTGATACTAAATATAAAGTCCAATTGCTACTTTCTTACTCTTTGACTAATGTTGCATAAAGGATAGCCACCCGAGCACAGGTTTGGAAATTTCATGATATGCTTACTTATTTCTTTTCATGGCTGAGTGTATTTGGCCATTTTGACTTAAGTTCCTCCCAATTCACAGTATACCATGTGTAATGGGATAAAATTAAGTAGCTGGCATGGTATTTATCCATGTAGTCAATTATAGTTGTATCTGAAGACATATGTGTGGAAATGACCAGATGTTATCCTTCATAGAAGTTCATGAGGATGTGTATCTAGAAGCAAGCCAGTCTGGGGAACCTCTTTCCAGAACTTGTTTATCAGGAGAGGGCTACCTCCTATTTTGTTTCATCTGGCTACTGGCATTATTACTGGCAGTTGTTTTCACTGCTATTCATGTAACTGGAAACCCCAGTAGACAACAAATTCTTTCCTATCTAACAGGAAAGAGAAAGTAGTTCTCATTGGTCCTGGATGCAGTGTTAGCCTATCAGTTTGACTTAAATGTGATGATTGGGGTTCTTTTTTTTTTTTAATCTAAATAAACATGCATCAGCTTATCAACTGAGAAGGGGGAAAGTAATCTGGAGACTTGCTCAATGTTACCAAGACTTTAGCAGTATCAAAATAATCAGTCTATCCTCAAAGCAGCAAAGAATAAATTCTCTAGTCCTTACCTTAAATGTTCATTTGAAATTTCATATTATTTGCCTAGTTTTTAGCATAATTTTATTTTCTCAAGGAAGATTCATGTGCTTTCTGTATTTCCTTAGGGAGCCAAGAACCATGGGGTAGTCATGCCAGATGCCAATAAGGAAAATACACTGAACCAGTTGGTTGGGGCAGCATTTGGAGCTGCTGGTCAGCGCTGCATGGCTCTTTCAACAGCGATCCTTGTGGGAGAAGCTAAGAAGTGGCTGCCAGAGCTGGTGGAGCGTGCCAAAAACCTGAGAGTCAACGCAGGTAATATGTTATCTGCCTCGCTCCTTTAGACTTTGCATTTGTTAAAACCAAGCTCTTGGTTTTAACATTGGCTTTGGCCAATGGGAGCAATCATATCATTTTTTACCATTGCCTCTCTTTATACTGTACCTGTTTAGATTAATCTTTAGTTGGCAGTCATAAGTTATGTTAATGAAGACATTAAACACTTCTGTGTTGTTTATAGGAGACCAGCCTGGAGCTGATCTTGGCCCTCTGATCACACCCCAAGCCAAAGAGCGAGTCTGTAATCTGATTGATAGTGGAACAAAGGAGGGAGCCTCCATCCTTCTTGATGGTCGAAATATTAAAGTCAAAGGCTATGAAAATGGCAACTTTGTTGGACCAACCATCATCTCAAATGTCAAGGTAAACAACTCTGGATTATTTGTTTCTCAGATATGGGAGCTGAAGGCACTTTAGAGGCTATGTTATCTCTTCCCTCCAATCCTATATAATAAAGAGCTAATATGCAAATTGTCATCGCTCCCTCACACCCTCGTGCCTTTGTGCTGGAACTGCTCAGACACTCAACACTGGGAAGAGAGGAATGGGGACCAGCCAGGTACAAGTGAGCTCACAGGAGGAACGGGGACCAGCTAGGCACAAATGAGCTCACGAGAGAGGAATGGGTACCAGCCAGGCTGCGGCCCGGGAGAGGGACAACTGTCAACCCCGTGGTCCCAGATGCCAGCTCCTGTGGCTGCGGACCAGGAAAGGGACAAGCCACCCGCACCACAGTCCCAGGTGCCTTCCTTATTGGCATCTGGCAGTCCCAGGTGGCCTGAAGCCACCCACCCATGGCCCCCTATGGCTGCAGTCGGCCCAGGCAAAGCTGGCCCAGGTCCTGGGTGCCTACAGCCAGCCAGAGGGAGGGAAGCCTGGGTCCCGGGTGCCTGCGACCAGCCAGAAGAGGGAATCCTGGGTCCGGGATGCGGGGTGAGGCAGAGGCGGTTAGGGGGCGATGAGGCCAGCAGAGGAGCAGTTGGGGCGATTAGGCCAGCTGGGGAGCAGTTAGGGGCAATCAGGCAGAGGTGGTTGGGAGCGATCAGGCAGGCAGAGGTGGTTGGGGGCGATTAGGCAGGCAGAGGGGGTAGGGGTGATCAGGCAGGTGAGCGGTTAGGAGCCAGTGGTCCCGGATTGTGAGAGGCAGTTGGACATCCCCCAAGGGTTCCCGGATTGGAGAGGGTGCAGGCCACACTGAAGAACCCCCCCTTGCATAAATTTCATGCACTGGGCCTCTAGTTTATAAATAAAGAACATTTAATGACTAGAGACTTCATTTCTTGCCAGAATTATTCAGTTATTTTATCTAGAGTCTGATTTAACCTCCCTTCTCATTCATGATCTCTTTCTACTCTACTAGTATTCAGCAAACTTTTCATAAAGGGCTAGATAGTAAATATTTTTGGCTTTGCAGGGATATGCAATGTCTGTCACAACTACTCAACTCTACACATATTAGTATGAAAGCAACCATTAACATTATGTAGCTGTGTTCTGTTAAAATTTTATTTACGGACAATGAAACTTTAGTTACAAATAATTTTATATGCCATGATTGATTTTTTTCAACCATTTAAAAAATATAGAGCCCTGGCCGGCCTTTCTGAGTGGTTAGACCAGGGGTGGGCAAACTTTTTGACTCGAGGGCCACAATGGGTTCTTAAACTGGACCGGAGGGCCGGAACAAAAGCATGGATGGAGTGTTTGTGTGAACTAATATAAATTCAAAGTAAACATCATTACATAAAAGAGTACGGTCTTTTTTTTCCATAGTTTTATTCATTTCAAACAGGCCGGATCCGGCCCGTGGGCCGTAGTTTGCCCACGGCTGGGTTAGAGCATCAGCCTGAGCACCAGAAGGTCATGGGTTCAATTCCCAGTCCTTCAAGTACCTGGGTTGCAAGTCCATTCCCAGCCCCCGTCAGATACATGCAGGAGGCAACCAATCAATGTGTCTCTCTCACATCAATGTTTCTCTTTCTCTCTCCCTCTCCCCCCCCCACTCCTTTCCATACTCTCTCTAAAAATGAATGAAAAAATATCCTTGGGTGAGGATTAACAATAACAACAACAAAAATTATTCTTAGTTTCTTGGCTGTATAAAAACAGGCAGCCATATTTGGCCCAATGACCCTATTTTGCCAATCCCTATCTTATACTTGTTACTTATTTGTTTAATGTCAATTTTTTTCCCATTCCTTCTTATTCCTAGCTTATAGTTATTGCAGTGTTTCCACCAACATATCAACCACCCCATATTTATTGAGCACTTACTCTGTGCTCTAAATTTAGCTGCATCTTTACCAGAAAGTGACAAAAGGAAGATAATTTTTATTATCAAATAAAAATGTTTATTTATTAAAACTCTACACGTTTTTCAGCTAAAATTAATGACTAAGTTGAGGTTAGGAGGCTTTTTTTGAAATACATATGTTCCCACAAATCCTACTATAATCCTGAATAATTAAGTTGAATTTAAGTGTAGTAGAAATTATGAAATCTCTTGCCAAAGAACCATGGAGGAAAATACCCACTTATAAATAACAAACACAGCAGACTAGCTACAGTGGTAAAGAATGTTTTGTATGTTTAATGTAACCTGCTATCAAAATATAAATGTGCAGACTCATTTGGGAAACAAAGGAATGAATGAGAATGGATTATTTATGTTATAGAAAACTTAGCACAGGGTTTCTTTAAATAGAAAGAAATCTCCTGTGGTATTTTAAATACATATTTGATTTATTTAAAAAGTGAATTTTCATGTAAGTTTTCAGTAACATAATAATTGTATAAACAGGTTATACAATTATAAAAGAGGAAGCTAGTGATGGGTCATGGGACCTAAAAATACAGTGCTTAAAGGAAAGGATTGTAATTGTAATTAATGGGAATTTCAAGTTATTGATAAAGATTGGTAGCTTGGAAGATGGAACACAGCAAGAAAGCACTTTAAAAAAAATAAGTGCTTTAAAATGAAAAAAGATTACTAACATGAAAGCTGTCTATGTAAACAGTGGGCTCTAAATTAACAAATAAGCATAAAATACTGACTTCTTTTCTGGATACATCACTCCTGGCAGCCAAATATGACTTGTTACAAAGAGGAGATTTTTGGTCCAGTTCTTGTGGTTCTGGAGACAGATACTTTGGATGAAGCCATCAAGATTGTAAATGATAACCCATATGGAAATGGAACTGCCATCTTCACCACCAATGGAGCCACCGCTAGGAAATATTCCCACTTGGTGGATGTTGGACAGGTTTGTGAAAATAATTTTTAGGAGATTCTTATAGCCATTTACTGTTTCCTGGGGAGATGGTAAACAGTGATCAGTTGCTACTGCTCTGATCTCCCACAATGCCCCATTTTCTTCCTCAGGAATAAAAGTTCAGTGAGATGGATATAGGGTGGAAGGTGGGTATTTAAACTTGATCTCTCTAATGCCACGCATTTATGCTTCTAAATGGAAAGTTCCTTTGTTTGAGTCCTTTTCTTAATATCTGGTGTGGATTTGTTCTGCTTTAGGTGGGTGTGAATGTCCCCATTCCAGTGCCTTTACCAATGTTCTCATTCACTGGCTCTCGATCTTCCTTCAGGGGAGACACCAATTTCTATGGCAAACAGGTAACAAAGTTTTTTTAAATGTCTTTTCCTCTAAGAAACTTTTATATATTCAGGAACAAGGATTCTGCAAGGAAGGATCTGCCAGCAGCCTCTGTGAGGTCATACATTGTTCAGCACTGCTTGTCAGTAGGTCTCCTAGAAAAGATTTGAAAGAGAACAGAGTTTTAGGGAAAAAGCATACGGAAGTCCAAGCCTTTATATATGACCTTTCCTCTGCCTCCTCATTTTCATCTGACTAACTCTTAATCACCTGTCATGTCTCCATTTAAAGAATGGACTCTTCTAGAAAATCACTTGACTACCACCAGCCCTTTCCTCAGTGCTCAGTTGGGTATGCCCTCATGTGCTCCCACCAATCCACATATTTCTCCCTGTAATGGTTATTCACTTACAAAAAATTTCTTTGAGCACCTTCTTTGTACCAAACACTATTCTAGGCACTATAAATACAGCACTGAACAAAAGCAGATCTGAAATCAAATTGCCTGGGTTCAAACCCAAGCTTGGCCAGTTATTAACTGTGTGACTTTGGAGATACCTTCTCTTTGTCTCAGATTTCTTCATCTGTAAAGTGAAAATAACAACAATACCTATATTTCATGAGGTTATGAGGGTTAAGTTACCACTATTATCACATTCTTCAGGAGGTGCATACTTCCTAAGGCAGGAACAGTCATGGCATATTCAAACAGCAGAAATGGTCTGGAGCACAGGGAGTGAATGAGTAAGACAATGGGGTAAGAGATGAGGCTAGAGAGGTAGGCAGGGACAAGTCATGTAAGAATCTTTAAGCTATGCTAAGAAGCCCTCATCATTCTTTAGTTACTTATCTGCAGCACCTGGCACAGAGCAGGTGCCCAAACATATGTTGAACAAATGGGTTAGTGGAAGTTTTTTATAGTACTACAGAAATTCAGCCATTTTGGAATATTCAGTAATAAATTACATTTTTTTCTATAAAGGTCTCTCTTTTAAATGTTAATAAAAAATTAACATGGACTTACATAGCAGAATATGTCAGTGTGGCTAACTGGCTAAGAAAAAATTTGATTATTTGGAAGCTTATTATACAATTTGTGACAAAAATGACAGCTTTTATAAAACTAACTAGTTTATACTATTAACAAAAATTTCTTTATAAGTTACTCTGTAAGTGAGGCTTCTTGCAGGAAAAGACTGACCTCATATAGAGTTTGAAGTCTAAAATCCTCAGGTAATTAAATTGCTAATTTGTATTTTAGAAATGAAAATATCATCCTATATAATAATCCTATATAATAAAAGAGTAATATGCAAATTGACCCTAATAGCGGAATGACAGGTCACTATGATGTGCACTGACACCAGAGGCAGACGCTCAATGCAGGAGTTGCCCCTTGGTGGTCAGTGTGCTCTCACAGGGCAAACTCTGCTCAGCCACAGGTCAGGCTGACGGCTGCGAGTGCAGCGGCGGTGTGGCCCGGGAGGAGCAGGCCTAAGCCATCAGTCGGACATCCCTCAAGGGCTCCATGGCTGCCAGACAGATGTCTGACTGCCAGCTTAGGCCCGATCCCCCAAGGGGTCCTGGACTGTAAGAGGGTGCAGGCTGGACTGAGGGAACTCCCTGAGTGCATGAATTTTCATGCACCAGGCCTCTAGTCCATTATAATAAAAGCCCAGCGACCAAATGGCAGAACGACCAGAACACTGAAACAACCATGCCCCCTTGCCCTGGCCGGCCCCACCCCCAATCAGCCCCCATAGTATATATATATAAAAGCCTAATATCTAAGTGTCCGACTGATTGGTCGACCATTTATTTGGTCGACCATTTGACCAGTTCCTATGACATGCACTGACCATCAGGGGGCAGACACTCTGATCAGTAGGTTAGCTTGCTGCTGTGGTCCAGCCAATCGGGACTGGAGCCAATGTCCCACGATCCCTGTCTGGCCTCTAAAATATTTCTTCTAATTAATTTCCTTTCCATGTGCATGAATTTGTGCACTGGGCCTCTAGTTCTTACATAATAAAATGTAAACTTTAGTTGTATCTTATATTGAAAGTATATAATAATCTCTAAAGTTGTTTTCAATATGTTAACATGGCCCAGAATGTCAAGTAATTCTAGAAGAGTATTTCAATCAAACTACTGGTTTTTTCCAAACAATATCTTTTTAGCTTTCTAGTAATTTGGTGTTAGATCTGTATAATCCAGTGATGGCGAACCTTTTGAGCTCGGCATGTCAGCATTTTGAAAAACCCTAACTTAACTCTGGTGCCGTGTCACATATAGAAATGTTTTTGATATTTGCAACCATAGTAAAACAAAGACATATTTTTGATATTTATTTTATATATTTAAATGCCATTTAACAGAAAAATCAGCCAAAAAAATGAGTTCGCGTGTCACCTCTGACACGTGTGTCATAGGTTCGCCATCACTGGTATAGTCTATTCTCTTTTGCTCAAGCCTATTCTTTTTTTTTTTTTTTAATATATTTTATTGATTTTTTACAGAGAGGAAGGGAGAGGGACAGAGAGCTAGAAACATCGATGAGAGAGAAACATCGATCAGCTGCCTCCTGCACACTCCCACTGGGGATGTGCCCGCAACCAAGGCACATGCCCTTGACCGGAATCGAACACGGGCCCTCTCAGTCCGCAGGTCGACGCTCTATCCACTGAGCCAAACCGGTCTGGCCGCTCAAGCCTATTCTTATAAAATAAACCATGTAGATTATAAAGACTTAAATATGCTGAATTTTTTTTGACTTACATGTTATAGATTATTTAGAAATGAATGTGTATACCAGACATTTTACTTTAGATTTGTAAGATATTGTGGATTTTATTGCTTCAATATAGCTATTCATCACTGACAGTTGTCAGAAATGCCTAATATATATTTCATTCTTGCACTCCTTTCTCTTCTTTATGGGAAGGAGAGATTTGTATGCCATTTCATTTTCCCCTCACACATTGCTATGAGGTGAACATTATGTCACAGATAAGGCCGAAGGTTAAATGGCAGTCAACAAGGAGTAGAGGCAGGATTTGAGCTATGCCTCAAGACCTCAGAGCACATGATATTCAGAATGACCTACAAGTTTAACAGATTACATTGTTGAATTGGCCAGTATCAGCATAATGATAACTAAGGTTTGACTGTTTACTATGTGCCAGATATTATGCTAAATGTTTTAGATAAATTTATATGAACAATATATTGGATTTTAGTTGTACCTATTCCTCAAGTAGGAGAGTGAGTAGTACTTCGCAGCACCTCGTTCAAAAGTTGATTAAAAGAGGAATAATGAAATCTCCCCAAAATATATACTAATTCTCTCTTTCTTCCTTTGTTCTCTTTAGGGCATCCAATTCTACACTCAGCTAAAGACCATCACTTCTCAGTGGAAAGAAGAAGATGCTACTCTTTCCTCACCTGCTGTGGTCATGCCTACCATGGGCCGTTAGAATGAGTTGTTCCAGACTCAGTCCATCCTGAGTCATCTCCCTTTATTCTTGACCACCTTCATTTGCCAACTTTGCTCAAATCAGATCCCTGAGAATGGAATACCTTGTAACTAAATCTTTCTCAGGACCATTAGCCCCTGCACAGTTGCTATAGAGAGACTCCTGGTGTAAATCTGAAACCGGATTTACTTACTCTTCATACTTCTCTTTTTGAGGTAACTGTTGTTAACTGTGAAATGTTAATCTGAAGGAGAGCTTAGAGCTGTTTTCTAAAAATTCTTCCCTCTTCTGATAACTTGAAGGGAAGATTAGTGTTTGTAAAGATCATCCATAATTCACCCTTTGGTTGACCTTCAAACAGCCCTACATAATTGCCAGTGGGGGATACACCACTGCCAGGCTTTCCTGAGTCTATCATCCCATACTACACAAGATATAGTCCATTTCTACTTATCCCACAGTTGTGACAACTATTTCTTTCTTTTTGCTGAATGCCGCTTTGTCCTAGTGATTCATGACCACTAAATTCTATCATCACCTCTGTCCTGCTTCTTCAAATAATTTTTCAAAGATACCTCAGTATGCATTGGATAAATCTCCACTTTGTTGTGTGTGCCAAATGTTAAAGTTTAGGGTTTGCTTCAACAATCATTAATTAACAATTCAGTTATTAACTCAGATGCCAATAGGTTTTTTGTTTGTTTCTAGACCCAGAGATCAAAGGGAGTTTGCCTTAAGCAAGTCTAGCCTGATTATACTTTTTAATGAAACAACCCTTAATATAGAATAACTGAGTAGAGTCTAAGACATTTTTAAAGCTTTTCATGACATAAAGTAGTAAAAAAGAAATGCTTTGCCCTGCCTGATGCCGCTCAGTTGGTTGGAGCATCATCCTGTGCACCAAAAGGTCATGGGTTTGAATCCTGGTCAGGGTACATACCCAGATTGTGGGTTCAGTTCCTGGTTGGAATGTTTCCTTCTTTCTCTCTCTCTCTCTCTCTGTCTGTGTTCTTCAGGTGGGATAAAGGCTCCTCTTTTTGTCTCTTCTCCTTCCTTTTCCCTCCTTCCTTCCCTCCCTCACTCTCTCTCTCCTTTTTCTCTCCTTCCCTCCCTCCCTCTCTCCTTCCCTCCCTCCCTCCCTTTCTTCAAAATAAAAAAAAACATATTTGAAATAAAAGAAATGCTTTGACAGATTCTTTTGCTACCATTAATTCAACTATGTCTTTGATGTAGCTAAGCTTTAAGTCAAATAGATATTGATATGCTAATCAAAACAGCTTCTGCCTTTTTGCTCTACATTCAGTTGAATCCTGTCTTTCTGATGCAGTTTTCACCCAGTGAACTAGGAGAAGGCTTCTGGCTCAGATAGAGTAAGTAATCTCTGGTCCCTAGCCAGATGATATAGGTCATTTATTTTTCTGTTTCCCTTCAGTCATATGGATAATGCTGACCTACTCCATAGGAGTTACTCAGTGAATTAAGGATAGTGAAATCCTTGAAAATGTTTGTACACTCTACATAATTTCGGCTTATTACTACCACCTACTGATAGAATAGCAAAATCTTCAGTCACTTAAGGCAGTGATTTTCAACCTTTTTCATTTCATGGTACACATAGACTAATTACTAAAAATTTATATTTTTTGCCAAGCTGACAAAAAATTGGTATAATTTTGATTGATTTACCAAAAAATAATAACTAGTAATTACCTACCCTTTTGCTCCAAAATTACTTTTTTCAAAATCAGGTGAATATACTTATAAGGATTTTTGGTACCCAGAATTAACCAATCAGATACAACCTTATTATGCAACATGACCAATAAGTTGCAACTCTATTATATGACCTATATATTTATAGTTCAAGAGAGGGCATTCGCCTTTGAGACAGCATGGAGGGACCTGGAGAGTATTATGCTAAGTGCAATAAGGCAGTCAGAGAAAGACAAGTTTCACATGATCTCACTCATGAGGAATCTAATGAACAAAATAAACTGATGAATAAAATGAATCCAGAGACATAGAAGCGTAGAACAGACTGTGGAATCTCAGAGGGAAGGCAGGGGAGTGTGGGTGGGTGGTAAGTGATCAACCAAAGAACTTGTATACATATATGCTTAACCCATGGACACAGACCATAGGGTGGTGAAGGCCTGGGACTTGGGGGTGGGGGTAAAGGCAGGCAGGCAGGCTAGAAGGGGTCAATGGGGGGAAGGGGAAAATGGGACAAATGAAATACTTTCAACAATAAAGATTTAATTTTAAAGGGGGGGAGGGGGGAGATTCACACCAGACAGCTATTTTGTGTTGGCTACTGTCATTCTTTTATTTGGCAATCTAAGGGAAAAGAGGTCAGTGCTCCTGACTAGTCAGGTTTTGCATATTTTAAAAATTCTTATGGCACACCAGTTGAAAATCACTGAGTTAAGGTGACTAGAATTTTAATAAAATACGTTTATGACCCTACTGGGTCTTCCTGATTTATTTTGTTTTATTTCAGTTTTGCCTTCCTAAAGATGAGGCAGTAGAAATTTATAGAATGTCCCTTGTTTTATCTCTTATCACAGCTGGCAACTGATAGTGATATTTAATCCAATCCAACAACTAGAGGCTGGATTGAATAAAAGGTCATACTCTCTAAATTCCAAGTGGAATTGAGTCACAGAGACTCCTAAATTTTCCTTCCATTTAACGGAAATCACTTTTTAAATAATACTAATCAGGAGACAGCCAATCAATGATTCTCTCTTATCATTGACGTTTCTCCCTTCCTCTATGAAATCAATAAAAATATATTTTAAAAAATACTAATCAGAATCATGAAAATGGCAGGTATAATTAAATTAGAAGATGTTTCAATATTTTTAAAAAAAGAATAATTGTGTTCCTGTAATTGGAATCAATTTATTTGGTTAGTTACTTGCTACTCAGAAGTTACTTATTTCTTAGATAGAAAAAATAATTGTACAGTTGTTTATGCTAGTAGCAGCTAAAAAAATGAGTGTTTTGTTTTCATTTTGCTCTGATGTGGCCTCATTCTCTGATTTTACATTGTATTAATTATGAATAACAAGCACAAATAAAAAGCTCTTAAAAAGAAAATCTGACTTTAAAAAAAATGGTGCCATACTTACTTATACCAGTGAGGCCTCTGTCCCCTACCTGTAGTGACTTAGACTTCCCACCTCTGTCCAAAGCCAAGAGTTAAATGGGTCATTATGTTTTAATTCTTACATAAAAGATAGTACATATTTTGGCTAGGCTGCGGATTTCAAAAGGCAATTTATATGTTTTCAACACTAAGAGGCAAAACATGCATTTGCATTAAGTATATGCCTTCCTTATGTGGATAGTTATAAAAATGTCCACAATCTCATACTAGTATTAATACTCATTTCACTGATACCTGAGACAGTAGAGCTAAAGAACTGTGACTTAGCAAGAAGCTCACGGGGAAAGGTAACAGTTACATGTATTGTTTGGTTAGATTACAGACTCCTTACCATGTCAGACTCATGTGATCCTTTCTGAATATTGGATATTACCAGTTCATGAGAAGAGTCTGAGATTGGTACTTGCTGGGTGATGAACGTCTGATCTTGAAGCTTACTTTCATCCCTTAAATAAAGACAAAGAGACCTGTCAACAACCATGCACACATGGAATCTAGTTCAGAATAATAGAACCATTGTGATCAGGCTCATGTTCATTGCTTTGTCAAGAAAGACTTTACTTTTGCCCTGGCCAGATGGCTTAGTTGGTTGGAGCATCATCCCATATACCAAAAGGTTGTGGGTTTGATCCCTGTCAGGGCACAAACTAGATTGTGGGTTTGATTCTGAGTCGGGGCACGTAGAGGAGGCAACTGATTGATGCTTCTCTCCCACATTGATGTTTCTCCCTTCCTCTCTAGAATCAATTAAAAAATCATTCTTGGATGAGGATTTTAAAAAAAGAGAGACCTTACCCAAATTCCTCTGTTTGTCCACTGTCTGGAACAACATATTCTGAACCTGGAGGTCTAGAGCTCTGATTATATTTCCTGTGGTGGGTAGAAGTTAACAATGAGGCAGTGTCTCCTTGTGCCTTTATTTCAGCTATACTCTAAAAGTGCTAAATTAATGCTTCCATTGGATGGGCTTCTCATTTTCAAAAAAATTATCTTTTACACACACATAGAGGCAGTGTAATGTTAAGGCAAGTTATTATAAACTTATAGTCTCTTAAAGTTGAGACATGTTGAACTTAAGAAATGGGAAATATTTATGGAGATGATCATGATGATGTTACATAATAGCTATTAATGGTGATGGGCAAGGTTAAACCAGAGTACTGACCAAAACATAAAACATGGCCAGAAAAATTTCCTTCCTACAAGAAGAACCACAGAACACAGCATAAATGGAGAGACACCGTATAAAAATTTCTCTCATACTTTGGCAAGTCTGGTTAAAACACAGGAAATAAACATATCACTAAGTCAATATTTTAATTTGAAAGTGAGCTTAACAGTTACAAAAAGTATAGTAGGTTTTTTTGTTTTGTTTTTTTGCCAGCAAATAAAGACACATATCTCACTCCTAAAACTTGCCCTCAACTAGGTGCACATGAAAGAAGCATAAACCTATTCAAAATCTGGCTATTCTTGCCCTAGCTGGGTAGTTTAGTTGGTTAGCGCATTTTCTTTGTCCTGATATGCCAAAGTTGTGGTTAATTCCCCTGTCAAGGCACGTACAAGAAGCAACAAATGAATGCATAAATAAGTGGAACAACAAATCAATGTTTCTCAAGTCAATTTTTTTTAACCCATTCAAAATCTGGCTATCTTAAATAGTCTAGTAATGTACTTTAGATACTACCAGTGCCTAAGTTATAGCCAGAGTTGTTGCTGATGCATTAGAGTACAGTTTATTGATTATACTAGTACATACCCCTTTGACTTAGTTCACTCACAAAGAAAAATACTGAACTATTGGATTCACAATCATATACAATCTACCGTGAATTCTTACCAACTTCCTAATTAATCTACTTTCCTTGGTAGACCTTTTATCATTTAATTCCTCCCTAATATTAGGTTTCTTACTTAATCTCTTCTTTATCTCAACATTTCACCATTCTATTCCTATATTCTTTTTCCTTCATCTATCATTGGCATGAGATTCCAGTAGGCTTAGACATAGTTTCATTGCGGCCAGGTTCAAGTTCATTACTAAGATTTCACTCAATTTCCTGTTTCTCCAGTATTGAAAACAACACAGTATGGAACTCAAGGCCTGGAACTCAGGCTGTATTCCCTAGGAGAAGTCAACTCACAATGAGACAGACATTCAGTACTTAGAGTCTAGATCAGTGATGGCGAACCTTTTGAGTTCGGCATGTCAGCATTTTGAAAAACCCTAACTTAACTCTGGTGCCGTGTCACATACAGAAATTTTTTGATATTTGCAACCATAGTAAAACAAAGACTTAATATTTTTGATATTTATTTTATATATTTAAATGCCATTTAACAAAGAAAAATCAACAAAAAAATGAGTTCGCGTGTCACCTCTGACACGCGTGTCATAGGTTCGCCATCACTGGTCTAGATTGTACCTCCACATCTTCAAAAGACTACCAGAGACACAAAGAAACTTCACAGTCCTTTATCTTCCAGTTAGCCAATACTTTAAACTCCTTTTGTTTGGTTGTACTCTTCTTTGTTCTTCTGTTTATTAATTGTGGTTATTCCTAAAGGTTCTAGCCTCAGCCCTTTACTTTCCTACCTACATCCACTTTCCTAAACTCAACTACCAATTTTCATTAAACATGCTCAAATCTCTCTCCCTAACTATCACCTGTACTCCAAACACTATTTGCACATGCCTTAAGTATTTTTTACTTCAATATTGCCATCATCTCCAATTTGACACTGAAAATACTACTTTGTTTCTTCTGCCTAGGATGGTTTTTCTCCCTTTTTTATTCCGACTTACCTTTTAGAGGTCAGCTCAAGCTTTTACTTCCTCAGAAATATTTCTGACCTCAATTAGGTCAGATTCCCCTAATCAAGGCTCTCATACCACTCCTTTGAGCCTATGCCATAGTTGTACCTTTGAATATATTTATGTGATGATTTGAATAATGACTTTCTTCCACATAAACCATGAACTCCCTGGTATTAGGCATGTCTTTATTTGCCCACCATGGTATCCTCAGTAAATGGCAGCACTCAATATGTATTTGTTAAATGACTCGGATAGATTAAATAAAATTTAAATATTTCCCTCACATTGGCATTTCAGATTTTTCATTTGATTTTAATACGGCCATTCTTTTATTTCTTAATCTAAAAACAAACGTTTACACTTTGTTGTCTTTATTCCTTTTGTCCTTGATCACTAAGCTATTTCTCCATCCATCTTTCAGCTTCCTTTTTTTCTGACTGCTCCCACTCTTCCCTAACCCCCTCACTACCACATGAGTAGTGCAGCAGCTTCTGCCGGTCCCACCTCTATTTCTGTCCTCCAAGCCATCATATTGTCTTTGTTAGGTTCTGGTCAGCTCTGAGAACAATAACCTGTGAGCCCTTCCAGTGAAAGTATGAGAGTATGGCTTATTGCTCTTTGTATTCCTTTAAGGCAAAGGAGAAAAATATGTTACACTGCTCTACAATCTACATTAGCATAAGTTCAGGCTTTTCTGCATAGTTTTTAAAGGCTCAGCATAATATAATCTATAGATTAATCCTTATTTCTTATTACTAATTATTCTCTAGCACAGTGGTTCTCAACCTTCCTAATGCTGCGACTCTTTAATACAGTTCATGTTGTGGTGACCCCCAACCATAAAATTATTTTCGTTCCTACTTCATAACTGTAATTTTGCTACTGTTATGAATCATAATGTAAATATCTGATATGCAGGATGTATTTTCATTGTTACAAATTGAACATAATTAAAGCATAGTGATTAATTACAAAAACAATGTGTGTTTTCCGATGGTCTTAGGCGACCCCTGTGAAAGTGTCGTTTGACCCCCAAAGGGGTCGCGACCCACAGGTTGAGAACCGCTGATCTAGCATTACCACACTTCTTCAAGCTAGGCAGTTTTTCCTCAATGTTCCCAAAATACCTGATACCCATTTCTACCTTGGGCTTTTGCTTATGCTGTCTACTTTGCCCCTTGCCTAATGTGTCCTGCCCCCTCTCTCAATTATTCCACTCTCTCACAAGGCACCCACAGAGTCATACTTCCTGTCTTTCTGACTGAAGTCTTCCTCCCTGACTACTCTAGCCCATTGACATGTTGTCTGAACTCCAATTGTACTTTATTGTTCCATCTATTTTTTTCCTTGTTATTTTTGGTTTTGTTTGATCTCTCTGAGATCAAAGGCAATGTCTCTTAATTCTGTTGAATCCCCAGAATACCTAACATAGTGCCAAGCACATAACAGGCAATCAGTAAGTGGTTAATTTTACCCACTTTATAGTTCATTACCAGGGTTATAGTTACTGATAAAACATAGTGGAGAGAGTGAAAACAAATCATTAAGAAGAATTATTTCAGCCTGGTTGGTGTGGATCAGTGGTTGAGCTTCGACCCATGAACCAGGAGATCAAGGTTCAATTACCCATCAAGGCACATGTCTGTGTTGTGGGTTTGATCCCCAGTAGGGGGTGTGCAGGAGGCAGAGCGATGATTCTCTCTCATCATTGATGCTTTTTCTTTTATCTCTCTCTCCTTCTCCCTTTCTCCCTCTGAAATCATTTTTTTATTAAAAATAATTTTTAAAAATATCTGTAGATTTTTGTTTTCCTTTTTAGGTCTTTTCCTTGGTATTAGAGAGTCTCTTGTTAGGTAATAAAAGATTCTCTCTTATTAGAGATTAATAATCAGCTTAAAAAACCATTTACTTATCTTTGTAGACCAATAAAATCTTAACAATTGTTACACGTCTCTACATTACCGCTCATTCAGCTGTGCAATATTGTACCTTTTTAGCAAGCATTCCCTTAAACATCTAAAATTAATCTCTTTTCTACCCCTTTATTTATTTATCTCTGAGAATTGCTTAGCTAAGCAGTATGACCCTTTTATATTTTCTGATCTTTTCCTAAACCTTTCATTCTAAGCGAGAATAAGTTCATTATTCCTAAATGATTTTAAGGATTGATGACAACTTGGTATTTTACTACAGAAACAGGGATTTACCTGGGACCAAAACCATTCATTTTTGCAAAAAGCAATCGTAAGACTTTCTCCTTCTGCTCCCAAGTCAAATCTCCAATATCCACATTTCCTTGAATATCTGTCCTGAAGAATATCAAAGGAAAAGGAAGTGAAAAGGAAAAATATGGTCAAAGTAAGCATCTCCTTTTTTAAAAAATATAAAATATGTACATATGAGAAAAGAAAATTTCCAAAATATGTAAATATGAGAAAAGAAAATCTCTCTCTCTCCCTCTCCCTTCCTCTCTGAAATCAATAAAAATATATTTTTAAAAAAGAAATAAAACTAACACAAGTGCTCTATGTGCAAAAATTTTCTCACATTATACATCAATACTCACTCTACATGTAAGCCGACCTGGTTCAGAGGTTGGTTGGTGCTCAACCACTGAGCCATGGCATGTTAGTTTTCTTTAAAAGTTTAGGTTTTGCCCAACCGGCTCAAGGGTTGAGTGTCGACCTAAGAACCAGGAGGTCACAGTTCAATTCCAGGTCAGGGCAAAAATCTGGATTTCAGACTCCATCCTCAGTGTGGAGCGTGCAGGAGGCAGCCGATCAATGATTCTCTCTCATTATTGATGTTTCTCTCTCTCTTTCTCCCACTCACTTCCTCTCTGAAATCAATAAAAAATATTTTCAAAAAAGTTTAGGTTTTGCTTTATTATCACCATATACTTCAACTGTCCTTCTCCAATCTGCCTTTTAAGCCTCTTAAAAATCATTTACTTACGCCACCCATAGCCCTAGCCAGTTTGGCTCAGTGGATAGTCAGCCTGAGGACTAAAGGGTCCCTCCCGGGCTCGATTCTGGTCAAGGGCATGTACCTGGGTTGCGGGCACATCCCCAGTAGGGAGTGTGCAGGAGGCAGCTGATCAATGTTTCTCTCTCATCGATGTTTCTAAGTCTCTATCCCTCTCCCTTCCTCTCTGTAAAAAATCAATTATATATATATGTATATATATATTTTTTAAATCATTTACTTATCTTTTACTTTCCTATTGACTCTACCTGCCCTGCTGAGGGTTTATAGGGGGAAGAGTACTCTAACAGATAGAAATGCTAAGGAAGCAATTAATAGGAAACTGAGGTTAAGGTGACAAGTTGCTCAATAGCAGAAATGTCATACAAAAGGCAGAATAGGAAGAGTCCAGTTTCCTCAGTAACAATGTATAGAATCAGTTTATGTACCTTCCTCTGAAAACTATATACTACTTAATATACATAGAC
>NW_006383013.1:484468-484751 GCF_000327345.1 Myotis davidii | reverse complement strand
CACAGTGAGATACCAGGTCAGGGTATGTGCCTGAGTTTCAGGCTTGATCCCCAATGTGGGGCATATAGGAAGCAGCCTATCAATGATTCTCTCTTATCATTGGTGTTTCTATCTTTCTCTCCCTCTCCTTCCTCTCTGAAATCAATAAAAAATATTTTCAAAAAAGTTTAGGTTTTGCTTTATTATCACCATATACTTCAACTGTCCTTCTCCAATCTGCCTTTTAAGCCTCTTAAAAATCATTTACTTACCCTAACCAGTTTGGCTCAGTGGTTTTCTGAAT
>NW_006383013.1:483343-484362 GCF_000327345.1 Myotis davidii | reverse complement strand
AAAATATATTTTTTATTGATTTCAGAGAGAAAGGGAGAGGGAAACATCAATGATGAGAATCATTGATTGGCTGCCTCCTGCACGCCCCTGACTGAGGATCAAGCCCACAACCCTTGACCAGAATCGAACCCAGGACCCTTCGGTCCATAGGTCGATGCTCTATCCACTGGGCCAAACTGGCTGGGGCCATAGACAAAAAACTTTAAAAGGAACTGCCTTATGTTTGATAGGGACTCAACCTGCTTGGCATTAAATAAATTAGAGGGGATTGTAGAGGATCTGTTGGTAAAAAAAAGAGTGTTATTACAGACTTCTGAATACAGAAAGAAGATTTGAAAATTATACACTGTGTGGACATTTTTGAAGAAGAGTCTTATCTTTCAGAAGCTATTAACCATGTGTAACCTTTCTAGCAGCTAATTTAAAAGAGCATACAAATTAATCCACTAAAAAATAATTTAAGGCAGAAAATACATTTGGAAGCACTCTTAGTAAGATGTTAAGTACACAGAGGTCTGGAGCCCTTTTAAGTTTCTTGACTTAAGGCCTTTGAAAAATCTAATTTCATTTGGGATATAAAACATAATTTTAACAATCTTTAAAAATGCACCATAATTTAATCTATGGTTTATAGGGGGAAGAGTGCTCCAACAGATAGAAATGCTAAGGAAGCAATTAATCATAGTATATAATCTACAACTGTTTCAAGTATTCTGCTACCTTTATCATAGTAGCAGTACATCTCAAGGAAACTTGTGGGGACTTTTGGTTAATACAATGATAGGGGCACTACTGGGTGTCTTCCAATCCAAGGGACAGTTCTGTATAAGAAAGAATTGTTACGAGAACCACAGGAAGGCTGGCTGAGTGGAAATTCTACAACTAGAAGGAAAGAGAAAAGCATACTGAGACTCAGAGGAGGTGTGGTGTGGAAATAAAGTACAGAGGTACAGAGGCGCATGGGAAGAGGTGTGGTGGCTGAGGACACAGTTGTCTTTTTCAATCAGGTGGGAGTCTCA
>NW_006383013.1:473498-481581 GCF_000327345.1 Myotis davidii | reverse complement strand
GGGGGGGGGGGGGGAGATAAGGGCAGAGGGTGGGGTAGGAACCGGGTGGAGGGGAGCTATGGGGGGAAAAAGAGGAACAACTGTAATAATCTGAATAATAAAGATTTAATTAAAAAAATAAAATAAAAATCAATGGAGAAGAATTGAACAGACTGTCAAATTACAGTGGGAAGGCTGGGAGTGTTGGGGAGGGGTTGGAAGTAAGAGATCAACCAAAGGACTTGTATGCATGCATATAAGCATAACCAATGAACACAAGACACTGGGGGGGTGCGGTGAGGGCATGTGCCGGGGGGTAGGGGAGGCTGGGGAAGGTCAATGGGGGGAGGGAGAAGAGACATATGTACTATTATCTGTAATACTTTAAGCAATAAAATTAAATTTAAAGGAAAAAAAGAAAAAAAAGAATTGTTACAATGAATTGTTACTGGTATATTGATTTTTTAAATAATATGTTTAGTTAGGTATTATTACCTATAAATTTCATCTCAGAATAGTAAAGGAAATATCTATATATATAATCTATATATATAAAAGCCTAAGCAACTGAATGACCAAGCGACCTAATGACCGTTTGACCGTTTGCTATGACACGCACTGACCACCAGAGGGCAGACGCTCGAGCAGCTGCCCCCTGGTGTTCAGTGCATTCCCACAGCAGGAGTGCCACTCAGTTGACTGAGGGGTGCCAGACACTGGGCTCAATGCTGGTAAGTGCACCTGTGTGGAGCAAGCCTCTCCTACCTCCACAGCAACGCGCTACCGAGCAGCAGCTGGGGCAGGCGCAGTGGGCCAGGATGAGCGGGAGAAGCATGGCTCCACTTTGTGCACTACTACATCCCTAGGGGGATGTTGGATTGCCAGTTTCGGCTTGATCCCCGCAGGCCAGCCTGCGAAACCAGCAGTCCGACATCTCTCGAGGGGTCCCAGATTGCGAGAGGTCGCAGACCAGGCTGAGAGACCTCACTGGTGCACGAATCCGTGCACTGGGCCTCTAATTATAAAATATTTATGAAAGTATGTTTATAAAAAATGTTTAACCTGAATCTAATTAAACCTTTGTAACTAGTTTATAGGAAACGAAATAAAAGAGCATGTTAAAAGATACTGCAGTGACATCCTATGGGAAAAGTAATCTAGTCTCTTTAAAAGTTTCTCTTATGAAGAAAAGAGGGCACCACTAACAATATTTATTAGGCCCCACAAACTATGCCAAGCATAGGGGTTACAAAGATGAGTTAGTTCCTATCCTCAAGTACCTCACTAAGTAATCAATATTTAGATATTACCAAACTGAATTTTTCATGGTTCTTATTTCTCTAAAGGCACAAAAATAGCAGCACAAAAGATAAAATATTAAAGTATTATTAGTACCATTTACTAGCCTCTTTAAGATCCTGATCCACACTGTTGGTGCTGTGCTCTCTGCCATCAAATGTTCGAATTTTGGGATATTCCGTTCTTCCTGCGAATGCCTCTCGCATTTTTAAATTGAAAGCAGCTTGTGCCATCTGCTTATAATGCAACCTGTTAAATGCAATCTCTTGCTTCACTTGGTGTAGAGCATCCAAAAAGAACCTTTCCACTTCTGTTCTCTCATCTAGTATGTTCTTGGCCAGTTTCTTCACTCTATTCATTTCCCTGTTCTTCTTCTGAAGCAGGTTCTTCAGTTTGTAAATTTCAACCTGATCACTTTGGTTATTTACCATTGCCTGCTGCTTCTGTTTTAGAACTTCAGTCTCAAACTCTCTAGTCAGACAACTCAGGGCAGTCTCCAAGCTTACCACCTTCTTCTGAAGATTTTGGATTTGTGACCTCTGCTGGGTAAGTTGCATAACCTTTTCCTTAACCAACAGATCGTTGATTTCCTAAAAACAGAAAGAGGTGAGAGATTTCTTTTTTCTTTAGTCGATTTCAGAACTTAAAAGTTCCTCTCCAATTTCCATTACTTTGTGAGATTTAAGTATGATGCCAATTTGAGATGGGATATTTTAGAATTCTGTGTATAGAGAGTAAAAAACATCCTAGGGTCCTTGTCTAGACTTGTGAAGACCACTGATTTTGCCAATTAAGACACTTTCCTTCCCCTAAAGTTCTGAAAGGTTCAATATTTTATATTATCAAAAGGGTAATTCCAAAATCAGTATGACTATACAGTAAAAACATTAATTTAACAACTATATACTGGAAATTCTGGCAATTTGCTAATTACCTATCTCAATGTCCATTTCCTCTTTCCTCCTGAGTAATAAAACCCCAATTTTTTTCAGGAAGGCAGTAAACTCAGTTGAAAATGCCCTATCTCCCGTGTGGTTCAGTATAGCGATGTGGGTTCTGATCAATGAGGTGTAAGTAGAAATGTGTGTAGAAAGCCCAGGAAGACCACTAAAGGGAAGGGAATATATTTTTCCTTCTTGTCCTTCCTTCCTGCTGTTTTAGTAATGATTAGAGCTCCAGCAGCTGCTGTGGGCCATGAGGTGACTTTGAGGATGTAAGCCACATGCTGCAGAGCAGAGTTAAGGAACCTGGGCTCTGTTGGCTTTGTGGCACTACCATTCCAGTTCTGACTTTCCTTTAGGTGACAGAATAAACCCTTATGTGATGATGCCTCTGTTGTCAGAGCTGTTACAGCTGAACCTGTTCCTAAGTGATTCAGAGACCAACTCTAAGCAAAGCAAAATGAGTATTCTCAAGTAGTAGATAATAGGAGTTGTGTTTATGTTTCTGATATATCCTTTATAATGCTAAGTCTAATGCTTCTTAGTCATTCAGTAATTAATCTTTTGAGATACGAAAGGTACATCATTCAGACAGAAGAAAAATGATCCCTTTGTCCTTATGTATCTTTATTATACTCAACTAGAGGCCCGGTGCACAAAAATTTGTGCACTCGAGGGGGGGTCCCCTCAGCCCAGCCTGCGCCCATTCACAATCCAGGACCCCTTGGGGGATGTCCACCTGTCGACTTAGGCCCACTCCCCGGGGGATCAGGCCTAAGCTTGCAGTCAGACATCCTTCTGGCAGCTAGGGAGCCCTCGGCAACTCTGCAATACTCACAGTCTGATCATAATACTCCAGCCAAGTTGTGGCTCAAGTTCAACTTTCAGTTATAACTTTATGTTGGCTAATCTCTTCTTTAAATTCCCTTTTTTATTTTCAGATAAGTTCTTATAACTGCACTATTATATATTTTCTATTATATCATTTAGAATTAAGATATTTTTTAATTGAACCCTTGTAAATTTTAGCAAAATTTAATGAATTATGCTAGAAGCAATTAGGAGATTTTTCATGTAATGCATACATACTTCAATTAATATTTTATTAATCTTTAATTTTTAATATTTTAATTTGAAATAATCTCATACATGTAAAAAAACTATAAAATACTACAGCATATTATATGTACCCTTCACCCAATTCCTTAGATGTTAATAATTTAAACATTACCATTATGCAACTAACAAAATTTGGAATATAGTTTTCTTATAATCTCTTTAATGTTACTTAATCCATTTACTTTGTTTTTGTTAATCTTCACCCAAGGATATTTTTCCATTGAATTTTAGAGAGAGTGAAGGGAAAGGGAGAGACACATTGATTGGTTGCCTCCTGCACATGCTTTGAGAGGGACTGGGGATCAAGCCAACAACTGAGGTACGTGTCCTTGACTGGAATCAAACCTGGGACCCTTCAGTCCACAGGCTAATGCTCTATCCATAGAAAAACAGGCTGCAGCTTACTTCATTTACTTTTAATCTATATGTATCTTTATATTTAAAGTGGGTTTTGTTTTTGATTCACCCTCATAATCTGTCTTTTAATTGGTGCATTTATGCCACTGACTTTCAGAGTGCTTACTGATAGAGTTACTATCATATCAGGCAGCTCCTGGGGCTTCTGGGGCGGGGCTGCCTTGCTGCCCAGGACCCACCGATCGATCGGGTCCTGGGCAGCAAGGTGGGCCCAGCTCCTGGGGTTCCTGGGGCGGGGCTGCACTGGATAGCAGTGTGCTGGCAGCTCGTGCTGTCCCACTCTGCCTGCAGTATGCAAACTAGCCGCCATCTTTGTTGGCAGTTAATTTGCATATCGTGCTGATTAGCCAAGGGGAGGCATAGTGAAGGTATGGTCAATTACCATGTTTGTCTATTATTAGATAGGATGCTTAGTATTTATCAACTTAATCCTTAAAAATAAAAAGATAGGGCCCTGCCAGTGTGGCTCAGTGGTTGAGCTTGACTGATGAACCAGGAGGTCATAGTTCGATTCCCAGTCAGGTAAATACCTGGGTTTCAGGCTAGATCCCCAGTAGGGGGCATGCAGGAGGCAGCTGATCAATGATTCTCATCATTGATATTTCTATTTCTCCCTCTACCTTCTTCTCTTTGAAATCAGTAAGAACATATTTTTTTAAAAAGATAGGAAGCAAAGTCTAAAAGAGAATTGGAACCTTTTGATATAAAAGGGAAGTTCTGGACTCTAGCAACTTCGCAGATTCTTTTTGTAGAGCATCAGCTTCCTTCAGGTGGTACTCAAGAGCTTTCTGGAGAGAAACATTCTCTTTAAAAACAGCTCTTCCAGCACTGTTCAATTGCCTGAAATAGAGAGACACAAGATTTCAAAACAGAGGTCTAAGTTTTAGATATTACCAAACAAGGACAATTATTGCTTTATCCCCCCAAATTAATGATAAGGACAACTCTGACAGGTTGCTATTATTAACCCCATTTTTAAAAAACATATTTTTACTGATTTCAGAGAGGAAGGGAGAGGGAGAGATAGAAACATCAATGATGAGAGAGAATCATCGATTGGCTGCCTCCTGCACGCCCCCTACTGGGAACCGAGCCTGAAATGCAGGCATGTACCCTTGACCAGATCAAACCTGGGAGCCTTCAGTCACAGGCCGACACTCTATCCACTGGGCCAAAAAATGGGGTTAAGGTATTAACTCCATTTTGTAGATAAAGAAATTTAATTTCAAAAAATTAAGGAATCTACCACAGTCCATTGGTATATGTGTTGAGAACCAGTCTAATTTCAAAGCCCAGGTTCTTACCTGCACACGATGCTGCTACAAGAATGGTGGAGAAGAAGAGGGTGGAAACACAAAGTTTTCTTTATGGAATCAGTGAGGGAAAATAAGCCAGAAAATTCAAAGAAAGCAAACCAGGAGAGAAGTAGGAAAACAACATGATAAGAACAAAACAAACTTGAAAGAAGTAAGAGAGGCTATTAAAAAGGGGAGAATGGCAGCAGTCTCTTACACAACAGCTTCATGATGGGCTCTCTCTGCCAGCATTATTACCTTCTTTTCAGCTTCCTGTTCTAGTCGGTGCTAAAGAAGAAAATAGTCTGTTTTAATACAGAGTTATATTTCTAACAACAAATTTACACATCAAAAAGTTAAGTATTTTATAATGTCAAAATACTCCTGTCCACATGACCTGATGTGAACTCCACCTATTGATAGAGGAGTCAGAAGAATAATGTGAACACAGGAACCTTAGGGTACCTCCCAATCTCATTGAAGAAACAACATGACAAATAAATAGGAAAAAAATTCCACATTAGTATGGCAAAGCAGAGCTGAGAGAAATTTCTGCTAAATAAATGGGGAGAGTCAGTATCTATGAGAGGGATGAGAGTCATTATTCATTCATTCAACAAATTCCTATGGAGCAATAATAGTATACCAGGTTTTTTAAACACTGGAGATTCTGTGGTGAACAAAACCGATAGGGTCCCTGCTCTCCTGGAGATTACATACTATGATTGGACCCAAAGAGTAATAATAATTAAAATGTACATCATGTGTACCAGAGTGACCTCTCCAATCCCACCTCCCCTATATAATGAGGTACATGCATCTTTAGTTCCACCAGGGAAACACCAAACTGAGGGAGATATGTCTGAAAGCACTGGTAAGATGACAATCTCACTTGGGGGTTTCAAGAATCTCTAACTGGGAAGGGAAAAAAGACTACACATTGAGATATCTGAAATAGGTTTCATTTTCCCTATTTTTTACTCTACTGTGATTTGATAAAAAACAAAACAAAACTAACAAGGTACCAAATGGAAGGTTGATATCTCAGAGTGCATTTAAATACATTTATGTTGTTCTGGTAAACAAAAGAATTTTAAGTTAACCTTAATATGTCATACCTTTTCTTTAAAAAACCTGCTTTCCAATTTTCTAAGCGTCTCTTGATGTTTCCGCTCCGTGTTCCTTAGATTCTCCTTCAGCTAAATTAAAATAGCAAAACAAAAAGACAACAACAACAGAAAACCTGATCAATAGGAAATGAAATTGGGGTTGATTGGGGCATATTCCTAGGAAATTCTCAGTAAAGAAACATTTTCTGTTATACTTTACCTCTTAATCCTGAACACACAGAAAAACTCGAAGTCTTTGCCTGTGAGTACTATATTTCCCCCAATCATCTCTAGATTTACATGATCAGTATTGAGTTCCTAAAAAACCTTCCATGAATAACAGTTCTCAAAACATTCAGACAAGTTATCCTCATAATCATATTTTCTAAATGTCTTTCATTTTAACCATGTGGACACACAGAATCACATTTTAGAACTGGAAGAGACCTGAGGAGTCAGACTATAATCTCTCAATTAATATGGAAATCCCTCCTATGAGAAGAACATTTAGAAACAGAATATCATTAGTTCAAATCCCACTAATTCACTAAGCTGACCTTTAATAGTTCTTATTTTTAGAAAATTCTTCTTAGTATTAATCTTAAAAAACATCTCCTTATGATTCCCACAGATGAATCATTCTGTCCTCTAAAACTATCTACACTAATAAAGGAGAAATATGCAAATTGACCATACCTTTGCAATGCCCACCAGCCAATCAGGAGTATGCAAATTAACCCAACTAAGATGGCAGGTTAATTTGCATGTGGAGCCGCTGAGTGGCTGGGCGAGATGCTTGCATCTTCGCCATGGCGACAACACAGGCATTCAGCACCACCCCAGCCACTCTGGGCCTCTGAGCAGCATGGGAAGGTGGAAAGGTGTCTCCAGGCTGGAGTGAAGGCGGTGCCAGCAGCCAGGGGAAGGAAGGCCCATTCTTGCATGAATCTTTGTGCATCAGGCCTCTAGTATATAATAAAAAATACATTAAATTTTTTTAAAATATATTTTTGTTGATTTCAGAGAGGAAGGGAGAAAGAGATAGACACATCAATAATGAGAGAGAATCATTGATTGGCTTCCTCCTGCATGCCCCACTCTGGTGATTGAACCCACAACCCAGGCATGTGCCCTGACCGTGACCTCCTGGTTCATAGGTCAATGCTCAACCACTGAATCATGCCAGCTGGACAAAAATGACATAAAATTCTTCTAGCTAAGGAAAGTAGAGCTAATTTAAAGCTATGATCTCACCTGGCCAGTGTGGTTCAGTGGTTGAGCAATGACCTATGAACCAGGAGATAAGGGTTCCACTCAGGTCAGGGCATATGACCAGATTGTGGCCCAATCCCCAGTAGGAGGCATGTAGGAGGCAGCTGATCAATGATGCTCTCTCACCATTAATGTTTCTCTCTCTCCCTCTCCCTTCCTCGCTGAAATCAATAAAAAAATATATTTTTTTAAAATTAGAAAAAAGTAAAAATGTCCAACAACAAGGGACCAATTAATAAATCATGATACATTTACTCAATAGAATTTCATTTATCTAGTCACAAGATTTTACAGAAAAAATATGTAATGGCATTGAAAAATGCTCACAATATATAAATGTTCACAAAAATCAGGTTAACAAACAATTTGTACATCATGACCTCATTTTTGTAAAAAATTTTAAAAATAGATTTCTTGCATTGCTGGCTTGGTGGTAATAAACTCTCTCTATATCTATATCTATATCTATATCTATATCTATATCTATATATATACACTGGAGGCCCGGTGCACAAAAATTTGTGCACTCGGGGGGTCCCTCAGCCCGGCCTGTGCCCTCTTGCAGTCTGGGACCCCTTGGGGGATGACCACCTGATGGCTTAGGCCCGCTCCCCAGGGGATTGGGCCAAAGCTGGCAGTCAGACATCACACT
>NW_006383013.1:471251-473319 GCF_000327345.1 Myotis davidii | reverse complement strand
ATCTGCCCCCTGATTGGTCAGTGTGTGTCATAGTGACCAGTCATTCCCAGTGGTTCTGCTGTTAGGGTCAATTTGCATATTAACCTTTTATTATATAGGACAGAGGCCTGATGCACAGGTGGGGTCAAGCTGGTTTGCCATGAAGGGTGTCCCGGATCAGGGTGGGGGTCCTGCTGGGGTAACTGGCCAGTCTGGGTGAGGGGCTAAGGGCCATTTTCAGTCTAGCTAAGCCCCCCAGCGGGCACCCCTAACCCATGAGGGTGTGGCCAGCCTGGGTGAGGGGCTGATGGCTGTTTGCAGGCTGGCCATGGCCCCCAGCTACCCAAGCTCCCAGTGGAGGCTGGCTGGAAGCAGTTATCTGGGATTTATTTGTCTTCTATAATTGAAACTTTGTTGCCATGAGCGGAGGCCACAACTGACTCAGGGTAGGCGGGAAGCTTGGCTTCCTCCATCGCCCAGGCAACCAAGCCTCCTGCTTGCTCCAGCTCTGTGGCTGCCGGCCGCCATCTTGGTTGGGTTAATTTGCATAGAGTCACTCTGATTGGCTGGTGGGCATGGCTTGGGGCATAGCGAAGGTATGGTTAATTAGAATCTTTGTCTTTTATTAGTGTGTGTGTGTGTGTGTGTATTTCTACATTGCATTTTTATGAAAATACTAGAGGCCCAGTGGCAGTCTGGGACCCCTCAGGGGATGGCCACCTGCTGGCTTAGGCCCGCTCCCCAGGGGATTGGGCCTAAGCTGGCAGTCAGACATCCCTCTGGCAGCCCGGGAGCCCTCAGGGGATGTCCACTTGCCAGCGTGGAGCAGGCCTAGCTGCAGTCGGACATCCTTAGTGCTGCTGAGGAGGCGGGAGAGGGTCCCACCACCACCACTATACTGGCAGCCATCAGCCTGGCTTGTGGCTGAGCAGAGCTCCCTCTGTGGGAGCACACTGACCACCAGGGGGCAGCTCCTGCATTGAGCATCTGACCCCTCATGGTCAGTGTGTGTCATAGTGACCAGTCATTCCCAGTTGCTCTGCTGTTAGGGTCAATTTTCATATTACCCTTTTATTATATAGGATTCAATGGCTATCTCTAGGTGTTTGTGTGTGTGGTGGGGCGAGGACTTTTTTTATCAGCTAAATTTGCTGCAATGTGTTATCATCATTTTGTCAAAAACAAAGACAAAACAATTTATGAGAAGAAAAAAAAAACCCCTGCAACCTACCAATGTATGCTTCTGCTAATCAGGTGGATAGAATTTTGTTTTCTTTAAAATATATGTTTTGACTACCTTTTTATAATCTAAATGTAATTAGCCTCTTTTAAATGTATACAGTGAATTTTATTACCCAGCATAATTAATTTTCTTCATTTATGTATTACCACTCCCCTTAATTTTAAGTTCATGGGCCTCCACACCTGCCTTAATTCTTCCATATTCCACAGAACCACCTTATTTTCCCCCATAAGCCTTAGAATGTTAAGTCTTCCTGGCCCAACAGTCCTCTTTGAAGAGATATGAAATCTATTTGTCCCCTAGGTGGCAACATTGTTCTTTAAAAAAATCACACTGCATCCCACTAGATTATGAACTAGTTCCTCATTCACTTTGATTCAGAATGTATACCTTCACATAGGATGTCTATTTTGAGAGTTCCTGAAAAGTTAAGGAACTTAATTTGATTCAATATGCAGCATTTTCATATAAAACAGAACTTAATATTCCTTCTAAACTTTTCTTTTTCAGTTTTATTGAGGCATAAATGACAAAACTGTAATTTCAAGTGTACACAGTGATTATTTGATATATGTATACATTATGAAAAGGGTCCTCCCATCTAATTAAAAGAAAAGTTGATATCCCTTCAATTACTTTTTTTTGAGAGAGAGAGGAAGGGAGAGGGGGAGAGAGATAGAAAAATCAATGTGTTGTTCCACTTGTTTATGTATTCATTGGTTGATTCTTGTATGTGCCCTGCCCAGGAATCACCCACAACTTTAGTGTATGGGGACAATGCTCTAACAAATAGCTATCTAGCAAGGGCTAGAGGAGATAATATTTTAAATAGATTAAAAAATTTTT
>NW_006383013.1:460058-470931 GCF_000327345.1 Myotis davidii | reverse complement strand
ATCTTTTAAAAGTACTTTTTTCTTCATCTCACCCACACCTACCCAGAGATCCTTTTAAAATTTTCTAAAATTATCATTCATCCGTCTAAACATATTTTCCTTTAGGACTTTGCTACTTTGCCCCTACTGTTTTCAAAGAACTGTAGTTTGTTTCTTATTGAAGTTACTCTAAAATTTTGACTGCTGATAAATGTGGGAGTTATGTGCTGGCTAAGGATTTGGTTAATTTACAAAGGAATCAATGCTTAGAGAAAGAAAAGTCTAACCATCGAAACCTTTTGTATCCAGCCCTAAACTGATGTCTTCCACTTTTTTTTTATTGCTTAAAGTATTACAAAGGGTATTACATATGTGACTTTTTTTTTTACACTTTTATTGTAAGAAAAAAAAATCCCTTTACCATCTTACATGAGTAAATGTCAGTGAAGGCTTTTGTAGACATAGTAGTTAATTCTAACCTCCTTTTTAAAAGAAAGAAAGAAACTTACATCATCTAATTCTTTCTCCACTTGGATTTTTCGTTTTTGGAATTGTTTTATTGTTTTTAGCTCTGTCTGAATCATGCCAATTTCTTTGGATTTCTGATAGAAACGTCCCTCCAGCTCATTTATTTGCCCAATATACTTTTGTTCCTGTATATAAAAACAAAGAAAAACAGGTAAATGAGTTAGGAAAAAGAACAGATATCCCACAGAATCATGTTCCATTTGAAGCCTTAAGTCATTTGTCTATCCTCTTTAAAGAAATGTTCCCTTTTTATTTTTGCATAAAGTTTTACTTTCTGTTAAAAAATATCAAGTGCCTTGAATAAGAAAAATTCTAAGTAAACTGATCTTGTATAGAAAATGCAGATATTTATTAACAAGAGGCATAAGACTAAAAAAAAAATTAATCTGTAAGAACAATAAATAACGTTCCTGACCCTAAATTAAAATTAGTAAATTAAGAGACAGAGGGAGGGCTAATATCTCTAGTAAAGAAAGCAAGGAGAAGGTGGGATAAAGAGGAAGGAAGGAAGGAAGAAGAGAGGAGGAGAAGAAAGAAGGAAGAAGAGGAAAAAAGGGAAGGAGAGAGAAAAAGGAGGAGGAAGAAGAAAAAGGGCCAATACAGCAAAAACAACAATAACAAACAAAACACACATACACACACACAAAAACCACCACACCTGATATATCAAAAGCAATGCAAATGACCCTCAGATATATGAAAATATGCTCAACCTAGCTCACAAAAAGAGAAATGCAAATTAAAATACACTGAAACACCATTTCTCACCTATATGGTATATTTTGAACACATGGACAGAAGTTAGATTTCTCAGAATATACCATGTTTGATAGATTTGACTTTGAAACCACATAATTATAAATATTTATATAATTACATACTTTTATATGCACGATTAAATTTTTCAAAAGCAACTCCTAAATATCAAAAGCAAACTGTGTTGCTGAGTTGATGGCATAACCTCACAGAAAGGAATTATTTCAAATGATTTTTAAACCTTATAATTTAATAGAAGATTCATATTGGCATATATCAAGGAGAAAAGGGCCTCACAAAATCTTAAAACTGTTCCCACTAATCTATGTTGGTGGTAGCATTGGTATCAGTATTCTGTGACTGTTGATGTATTAAGGTTTAAAGCAACTACAAAATTATATTGGTATCATTAAGAATCAGGATTTTGGGCAAGGAAGAAAGGACACACTTAACTTTATAAGGAGATATAGTTAAGTAAAAACCCTTTATTCCTGGGTCTGAATTGAAAACATTAGTGTGGACTTATAATATATTTTGTGATATATTTTAATCTTTTAAAAAATTTCTTTATTTATATTTTAATCTTTTAAAAATACTGTGTATACATATTTCCTAACTTTTGGCCCACTGAAAAGCCGTAGGAAGAATGTAAAACTTGGGATCAGTAAGCACCACTAATACCAGATGGTTTTCTATAATAACATATTTTTATGTTATTTTTTGAGCTTCTGTACAACAGACGTGTGAGCTGTAAGGTCACTGAGCTGCTCAGGTGACTGATTCATTTAATCTCACTGTGTCTTAAAAATGAGCTTGTCAGAAAGCTGACCACCCAGTAAGCGTATTAATGTACATTGATACTTACCAATTTTTCCTTCTCCTCTTGGGCTTTTTCCTTTGTTTCATTCAATTGCTGTTTTAGTTTTTCAATCTATAGAAGATGAAAATACAGAGTTAGGAAGGTGATGAAATTGCTGTGTTCTTCCTTTATTAAGTAGCCTTGTTTTCACTTATTAAAACCAGTAGGGTTGGAGAGGTTGAGTAAGGAGGGAAGAGGAGAGGGAACATACTTCATACCTTTAATCTGCTATTGCTAGTTTCCCAAACCTGGCTATCATAAGAATTACCTGAGTAACTCTTTTTTTAAAATTGTGGTAAAAGAATACAACATTAAGCCCTGGCTGGGTAGCTCAGCTGGTTAGAGCATTGTCCCAATATGCCAAGGTTGTGGATTTGGTACCCAGTCAGGGCACATAGAAGAATCAATCAATGAATGCATAAACAAGTGGAACAAAAAATTGATGTCTCTCTGTCTCTCTATCTTTCTCTCTCTCTCAAGTTAAAAGTTAAAGAATACATTTTTAAAAAAAAAAAAAAAAAAGGAGAGACATTGCCCCACCTGTGTGGCTCAGCGGTTGATTGGTAACCTATGAACCAGGAGGTCATGGTTTGATTCCCAATCAAGGCACATGCCCGGTTTGGGGGCTCGATTCCCATTAGGGGGCGTGCAGGAAGCAGCCGATCAATGATTCTCTCTCATCACTGATGTTTCTATATCTTTCCTTACCTCTCTCTCTAAATATCAATAAAAATTTTTTAAAAGAACATTAAATTGACCATGCTAACCATTTTTATTTTTTAAATGTTTTATTGATTTCAGAAAAGAAATATTAACCATTTTTAAATGTATACTTCAGTAAAGTATATTCACATTGTTGTACAACAAATCTCTGTAACTTACCATCTTGAAAAACTGAAACTCTATACTCATAAAATACTAATTCCTTTTCCTCCTTTACCCAAAGCCCTGGGCAACCACCTTTCTACTTTTTATTTCTGGATTTTGACTACTTTAGATATTTGATATAAATAAAATCACACAATATTTATCCTTTTATGACTGGCTTATTTCACTGAACATAATGTCCTTGAGGTTCATCCATGTCGTAAGTAGCATGTGACAGGATTTCCTTTTTTAAATTTTTGATTCTTTATTCTTTAAAGTATTAAATATGTCTCCCTTTCCCCCCATTGACCTCTCCCTGGTTGTTCCCACCCCACTTCCAGCACATGCCCTTGCCCCCCTACTATCTGTGTCCATGTGTTATGTTTATATGCATGCATGCAAGTCCTTTGTTTGGTCTCTCCTCCTCTACTCCCCTTCCCCTGCCCCCCACCTCTCACCTTCCCTCTGAAGTTGGATGGTCTGTTCGATGCTTCTATGTCCTGGGTCTATTTTAGATCATCAGTTTATGTTGTTCATTATATTCTACAAATGAGTGAGATCATGTGATATTAATCTTTCTCCAACTGGCTCATTTCACTTAGCATAATGCTCTCCAGGTCTATCCATGCTGTTGCAAATGGTAAGAGGTCCTTCTTTTTTACAGCAGCATAGTATTCCGCTGTGTAGATGTACCAGTTTTTTAATCCACTCATCTGCTGATGGGCACTTAGGTTGTTTGGATTTCCTTCTTTTTTAAGGCTGTGTAATAATATTCCATTAAATGTCTGTATATACCATTTTTTCCCTTTTTTATCCCATCAATGGACATTTGTGTTGCTTCCACCTCTTGGCTACGTGAATAATGTTTGAACAAACATGGGCATGCAAGTATCTCTCCAAGATCTTGCTTTAAATTCTTGTTGCTGGATCATCTGGCAATTCTATTTTTAATTTTTTGAGGAACCTCCATGCTGTTTTCCATAGTAATTGTTCCAATTTACATTCCTACCAACAGTGCATAAGGGTTCTAATTTTTCTGCTTTCTTTCCAATATTTGTTATTTTCTGTTTTTCCGATAGTAGCTATTTCATTGTTTTGATATGCATTTCTCTTATCTGGGTAACTTTTTAAAAATTTCATTTCTCAATTACATTTGACATTCAATATTATTTTGTATTCATTTCAGATGTATACCCCAGTGATTAGACAATCATATACTTACAAAATGGTCCCCTCGGTGGGGGAGAGGGGGGCACCTGGCACTGTACAATATTATTACAATATCATTGACTATATTCCCTATGTTGTACTTTACATCCCTGGGACTATCTTGTGACTGCGGGAAGCCACCACTTTCCCAATACTGTCATAAGAGTGCACCAAGGAACACAGAAGGCCAATGGACCTTGGGCTTTAGCAGGCTGACGCTAAGCACCAATTGTTCTGTGTTGAGATAGTGGTGGCTCGAAGCAATTTCCTGAATGAATAGCCTCAAAGTAAATGTTTACTGAAGCTTACTGATATTTACTGATGTTTATTGAACTTAGAGACAGTCTGTCTACTACCTGTTTGCCATGCTCTACTGAGGGCAAGATGTGTATCTAAAATTGAATAAAAAGTGGATAAGGCCAGGTTTCAGTGTGGCTCCCCAAGAAAGGGGTCTCCACCTGGCCCTTCATGCCTTCTAAATTCATATTTCTTGTATAGTACTTTCATTTGTGCATCAGCCCCTCTTTCGGATCCTGAACACTAGCCATGCAGGTTGCAGCATTCTGGTGCCATGAGCAGGACCTGGAGGAGAAGTTTCACCTGAGCGAAAAACAAAGTGAAAAAGGAAAAGTGGAAATTCACCAGAAAAGTGGGAAATTCACTGCGCACAAAGCCCGTGCCAGCTTCAGAGTTGCAACCATAAGTGGACAAGGAACATGTTGATTCAGCCAGGTTATAATGGGGAAGAATTCGAGTAAAAGGCAAAAACATCATTGTAAAATTTTTAGCTTGCATGCTCAAGGATAAAGGAATTAGGTGTCAAAAGGTACTCTCTTAAATCAAGCGCAAGGAAAAGGAGTGCCCTTGTCATCTTTAACTTATTCAAACTGCATTGTGTTATGCGTGCTTGTCTGTTGATTGTTGTTTTTTCTGTCTGATTTAATGTGTTTATTGTTAGTCTATGAAGCATGCCTTTAATTTATCTTCATAGAAAAGAAACAGAAGATGGCCAGGCCATTACTAAATTTCCCCAGAGCAAACAGAATGTGGGGGTGAGGAGAGAGAATATGAGCAGTACACATGGCCGATAACACAGGTTCCAGGAAAATTCCCCAGACAAAGGGAAGTAACTAAAAAAGGCCCCAACCCATTAATTACTAGGTCTTTTGGTGATCCTGTAAAATGGACGCCCACTCTCAGAAGTGTTATTGGTAGTATGTGCTCATGGACTTACTCTTTTCAATGAGTTTTAATTTATTAATAATTATTTATTTTGATTTTCCCAGATTTGGCCTTTTGGAGCCCCTTTCAACTAGTTCCTGTGTCCTCTAATTATTTTTACTTTATTTTCCCTTACTAATATTTTTTCCTTTTTATTGAATGTATTGGGGTGACACAGGTTAACAAAATTATACAGGTTCAGGTGCCCAATTCCACAGCACATCATCTGTACTGTGTGTTCACCATCCTAAATTAATATTTTTTACCTACTCTCTGGCACAATAAGATATTCCAGATTCATCTTTTACTTTCCCTGCCCTACTCTTGGAATTAGTCATTTCTCCAAGGATGCTGGTTTTAGTAGGGAACCTAAGTAGTTTTTTAAACTAAAAACTCCTTGATTTGGTTATGCAATCAGAGGATCCAGAAGTGAAATACTGTTATAAACAATATCTTAGATTAATTTAAGAAAAACCTACAAATTCTAAAAAATATAGTCCTAAACCATGTAGGATGGGTGTGAAATGTTATTTATTTTGTGATTGATTGAACAAAGCATTAAAAACAAAAACCCATTTTTAAGGAAAATTTCCAAATTTTGTTCAAGATATAATTTTAAAAACATTTTCTTTTTTAATTCTTATTGATAAACTTGTGAGATAGACAGAGAGAGAGGAAGCAGGGGGGAGAGAGAGAGAAACATTGATTCATTGGTCCATTTATTTATGCATTCATTATTCTTTGGTTAATTCCTGTATGTGCCCTGACTGACTGCGGATAGAACATACAAACTTGGCATACTGGGACGATTCTCTAACCAACTGAGCTGTTCAGCCAGGGCAGAACATTTTATTTTTAATCCTATATAATAAAAGCCTAGGTGGCACCATAACCTTGTGCAACGCCCTTGCGTGATGCCCTCACGCGATGCCCTCACAAGATGGTCATTGCAAAAATGGCCACCACAAGATGGCCACGTGCACAGCAGAGGTGGGGTCTGGCAGCCGCTCCACGTGGTGAGGCCTGGGGGTCCCAGGGCTCCACGTGGCATGGAGGAGGCCAGTCCTGGCATCTCCACCGCCTCATGCAGAGGAGGTGGGTCAGATAGTTGTGGGTGATCGAGCCAGCAGGGGAGGGCAGTTGGGGATGATCGGGCCGGCAGGAGAGCAGTTAGAGGGCAATCAGGCTGGCATGCAGGCGAGCGGTTAGGAGCCAGTGGTCCCAGATTGTGAGAGGGATGTCCGACTGCCAATTGGAGAGGGTGCAGGCCACCCCCCTCGTGCACGAATTTTGTGCACCAGGCCTCTAGTATTTCTATAATTAACAGTTTAAATAAAGTTTAAGAAAATAATATATTTCTATGATATAGAGGAATGAGTAAAACAATATCGGAGAGTTAGCTAACCAGGATATTTTGAACCTGCTTTACTTTGCAAAATAATTTCTTTGGTTTTAATGAACATCCATAATTGTGAAAAATTGTACATTTGCTACAGATAGATGTAGGCCTTTGATATATGGAGGCAGATGAAAATAAAAAAGTATAAGTGATACTGATAAAGGCAGACCAATATCAATTAGTTAATGCAGGCCACAAAGTTTCTATGTAATGAGGATTTCTACCCACCTACCATATTATCTTTCTCCTGGTCCTGCTTCTTCAGGTAGCTTAATACGGACATTGTGTCTTTCTCCATTTTATACTGCTGTTTCTTTAAGTCCTCATTAGTTTTCGCAAGTCTCAGGGAAGTATCACGATACTCAATCCTAGAGAGCTCTGTGATTTCCAGCCTGGCCTCCCAAAGGGTAGCATTGGCCTTGGCTCTTTCCACTGCAGTTTCCTCAGTTTTTGTTGACTTCCTACATGGGAAGAGGGCATTGACAACATATAACTAATTATTCTCTACTACATTTCTCTATTATTGTTTTGTTTGATATTGCCTGGCACATATGATCAAACATTATTAGATGAATTAGTTAATAATGAATACATATTTACTTGACAAGGGAGTTATCTTAGTAGGTGCCTCTTCCCGGAAGAGGAAAGCTCTGGAGCATAACTCCAAAGGACTAGAAAAACAAAGAGGAAAGGCATAATAAGTTAAATTTATTTCATAAAGCTTTCACATCTTTTCACTTACTTATTTGATTCTGTCATATTTGAACTGTCTTTTCTTCTGACTTGCTCAGTCTTAGACCCTGGCTCTCTCTACTACAAATCCATTACCTTAGTTCCTCTTCACCATGAAGATACATTCATAGTGTAAATGTAACTTTAAGTCCATATTTCTGTAATCTTCCACCTATCCCAATCCCAATTTTCTTTTTGTTCTAGGTTATTTTGGTGTGTTTTTTGTTTGTTTCTTGGCTAGACCTTGGACAAATATTCAAGTCACTTGAGCAAGTACTAGTATGTTAAATATTTTATCTGCTAGTTCCACAATGCATCAGGCTTCAAGGATGCCTGATAAACAAACCATAATCATTTGTACAGAGGTAAAGTGGAACTCCTATCTAATAAAATAATAATATGAAAATTGACCATCACTCCCACACATAAGATGGCCGCTCCCATGTGGTCAAAGATGGCCACCCCCATGTGGACACAAGATGGCTGGCAGGGGAGGGCAGTTGTGGGCGATCAGGCCAGCAGGGGAGGGGAGTTAGGGGTGACCGGGGCAGCAGGGAGGGCAGTTAGGGGCAATCAGACCAGTAGGTGAGCAGTTAGGTGTCGGCTGGGTATATCCTATATAATAAAAGGCTAATATGCAAATCAAATGGCAGAACCACCAGTTGCTATGATGCACACTGACCACCAGAGGGCATACACTCAATGCAGGTGCTGCCCCCTGGTGGTCAGTGTGCTCCCACAGCGGGAGTGCTGGTCAGCTCACCAATGGGTGCCAGGTACCAGTTCACAGCTGGCAAGCGCAGCTGTGGCAGCACAAGCCTCTCCTGCCTCCTGGGCAGCGCTACTGAGCAATGGTGGCGGCAGGTGCAGTGGGACCGGGATGAGCAGGAGCAGTGTGATGCCAGGCCCAGGCTCGGCTCCTCCCCAGCCGCCTGCTGCTTCACTGCTGGGCCTGGGAATGCCATAGAGAGTAAAGAACAGTGCAAGTGTCTAGCAAATTGCTGGGGAAGGAAAATAAAATTCAAGTAGCTAAGAGTTCTGGCCTGAACTCTCAACCTTTGTATCAGTGAACATGCATCCTAATACATAAAAACCCAGGGTCTGAAAAAACCGAAGGCTTGACCGACTGGAAGTCAGTCCTGCAGTCAGTGCTGGGTTGCTGTGGCTGCAGATCAGGCTAAGAGAGAGGCCCAAAGAGAGAGGCCCGAAGAGAGAGGCAGGGTCTGATCTGCAGCCTCCATGGAAACTGTTGATTAGCTGTTGCCCCCTTCTCTCTGGGCTTCGCCAGCAGCCTTGCCTCTGTTTCTCTCCCGGCCTTTGCAGGGGCTGCTGATCAGCCCCACCTCTCTGATTAGGCCCAGAGATAGGCCCGGAGATGCTGACTATCATAGAAACTGACCAATCAGAACCATCTCTGGGTGAAGTGCGAGGAGCCAATGGCTGCTTAGGAGGCAGAGCTTTTGATGCTGACTGGCATAGAAACCAACCAATCAGAACCTAATCTGGGTGAACTGCAAAGGCAGAACCGATGGTGGGGGCTGAGGAGGGTTTTTAAGGGCAACAGCTGTTTGGTGTAAGGTGAAAGAAAGCAGTTCAATTTTTTAATGACCAGTTTGGCAGTATAGTGCATATCAGTCTGGCTATCAGTTCAGATATAGGGATTATGTATTTTTGTCTGCCAAGAGCATCTCCTCCTGCAGAAAAGGCTTTACCCCACCCCCCATTTAAGCAATCCTATCTTTGCCCATGGCTGATCTATCCTAATAAGAGGGTAATATGCTAATTAGACCGGGTCGACCAGCCATCTTCCGGACATCTGACTTCCTTCCGGACAAAGCCCTGGTGGTGGGGCTGAGGCAGAGAGGGCAGTTGGGGGTGAGATCAGGCAGGCAGGGGAGGGCAGTTGGGGGTGATCAGGCAGGCAGAGGCAGTTGAGGGCGAGATCATGCCAACAGGGGAGAGCAGTTGGGGGCATGATCATGCTGGCAGGGGAGGGCAGTTAGGGACAATCAGGCAGGCAGGCATAGGCAGTTAGGGGTGACCAGGCCCACATGCAGAGAGATTAGAGGTGATCAGGCAGGCAGGCAGGCAGAGGGGTTAGGGGCAATCAGGCAGGCAGGCAAAGTGGTTAGGGGTGATCAGGCAGATAGGTGAGCGGTTAGGAGCCAGCAGTCCCGGATTGCAAGAGGGATGTCCAACTGCCGGTTTAGGTCCAATCCCACAGGACATCCCCCAAGGGGTCCCCGATTGGAGAGTGTGCAGGCTGGGCTGAGGGAACTGCCCCCCCCCGTGCTCGAATTTCGTGCACCAGGCCACTAGTATTTAGATAATAAAGACTTCACCTGTATTTGAATTTGAATTCTAAATATTTTCATACATAAGTATGTGTGGACATTTATATACTGTCACCCTCCATCCCCACCAACTTTTGGTTCTTGATCCCTTTTCAGTCCCACTCTCACCTTTTCTTCTCTGCAAATTATGGCCAGCTTCATCTCCAACCCCCACCCTGTTATAGCTATTGAACTCCCTTTCCATCATGATTTAGGCAATAGTGACAGACTGCCTTGCTACAGTCATCAAATTGCTCCCTGAAGGTATCAAATCTAACTTGCTCTGAGTTGATGAAAGAAATCAGATACGCTTTCTCATAAAAGGACCACTAATACTGACTGTAAAAACAAAGCAGGGTTTCTCAAACTATGAGTCATGGAAAATCCAAGGAATAAGAGATCTGTTACCCTCAATGTTCCTCTTTTTTTTTAAATCCTCACTGGAGGATATGTTTATTGATTTTAGAGAGAGAGAGATTGAAACATTGAAGTGAGAGACAAACCTCATCAGTTGCCTTCTGTATGTGTCATGAATGGGGATCAAATCACCAACCTAGGTATGTGTTCTGACCAGGAATCGAACCCAAAATCTTTTTGGTGTACATGGTGACACTCCAATCAACTGAACCACCTGGCAAGGGCTCAGTGTTCTTCATTGTTGATATGTGTGCTGTAGATGCATGGTCAAAAATGGAAAACATATGCTAGTGAGTTCCAAGAATGTGATAAAACCTTGGCACTTTTTATTTTATTTTTTTAATTAAATCTTTATTGTTCAGATTATTACAGTTGTTCCTCTTTTTTTCCCCCATAGCTCCCCTCCCCCTGGTTCCCACCCCCCCCTCTGCCCTTACCTCTGCCATCCACTGTTCTCATCCATGGGTGTACAATTTTTGTCCAGTCTCTTCCCACACCCCCCATAACCCTCCCCCCCGGCCGAGAATAGTCAGTCCACTCCCTTTCTATGCCCCTGATTCTATTATATTCACC
>NW_006383013.1:456548-459819 GCF_000327345.1 Myotis davidii | reverse complement strand
CTCCTTACACTATCTTTGTATTTTTGGGTTCTTTTTTCATTTTGCTTTTCTGGTTGGGTGATTTTTGCTTCTTTGTATTTCAAATCGTTGACTTGATTCTTGCAATCCTCTAGTCTGCTGTTGGGAGTCTGTATAATATTCTTTATTTCAGTCAGTGTATGCTTAATTTCTAGTTGGTCCTTTATCACCACCTCGAGGATCTCATTAGATTTCTTGTAGATCTCATTAAGTTTATCAGCAGTTTCTAGAAAATTCTTGAAAAGCCTTAAAAGTGTGGTTTTGAACTCTATATCCAGTAGTTTGCTTTCCTCCATTTCTGTCATTTGTGACTTGTTTCTTTGTCTCCACATTTTTTATGCCTCCCTGTGTTGATAGAGTGGCTTTCTATGTTAGGTGTCCTATAGGGCCCAGTGGCTCAGCCTCCCCGATTACTTGAGGTGGACACTCTTATGCACCCCTTTGTGGGCTTTGTGCACAGTCTTGTTGTAGTTAAGTCTTGATTGTTGTAGGTATCACTAGAAGGAATTGACCTCCAGGACAATTGGCTGTGAGAATCATCTGTGTCTTCAGTGGGAGAACTTCTGAGCTGGAGACACTCTTCTGGGGCAAGACTTGCTTCAGTGGGGCTTTGGTGCTCACTGAGTCTGCCCCTTGAGTGTGTCCCTTATGGATCTGAGGAGTTGTAATTGGATGGTCCACTGGGTACACTGGCTCTTGGATCTCTAAGGAGGTGCTAATTTAGCCTCTGCCTGAGACTACCCATAAGGAGCTATGGAGAGATTCCTCTTCTTTGTTTGGGGTTTCGAGGTGCCCAGATGAGGCCCAGCTGTGAAGCAATGCAAGCTGCTGTGGGGCCTTGGGCCTTCTTTTGGAAGTTCTGGGTCTCTCTGATTCAGCTCCAGTTTGTTAGGTAATTTTCAGGTTGCAAAGGGCCAGGCCTTTCATATGCAAAAGCCTCTGTGCACAGCTTGGGTGGGGTGGGGTCTCAGGGGATCAACAGGGCGGAGCAAGCAGCTATGGCTGCTCCTCAGTCCTGCCCTAAGAGGCCCCGGATCTCAGTGTCCCGGTAATCACTGCAAGCACCTCTGAGAGAAAGCCGCCCTTGAGTTCTGCCCGCTGCTACAGTCTAGTTTCTCCCTATATAGAGACTCACCCGGAACTGGAGTTCAGAGCATTCGGGAGCTTGAGACTCTCTCCGGATTGAAAAAGACAACCGCGTCCTCAGCTGCCAGCCCTCTCCACATGTGCCATGTCCTCAGCTACCAGCCCTTTCCATGTGCGCCACGTCCTCAGTTGCCAGCCCTTTTGGCGTGCACCTCCGTACCTCTGTACTTTACTTCCACACCTCCTCTGAGTCTCAGTGCTTTTCTCTTTCCTTCTAGTTGTAGAATTTCCACTCAGCCAGCCTTCCTGTGGTTCTGGATGATGTCCGTTTTGTCTTTTAGTTGTATTTTTGAAGTGGTTGTGCGAGGCAGCAATTTCCGGTGTTTACCTATGCCACCATCTTGGTTTCTCCCACCCTTGGCACTTTTTAAAAGTGCTAGACTAACTATGCAGTTATGTGGTGTTTTTTTAAAAGTCACACTGTCGAAGAATACTTATATTAATAAATGGGGAAAGTTACAAATAAGTATGTACACTAGGCTATCATTTCCAAAAGATAAAAGAATATCCCCAAATGATAGTAGTGGTTATATCTGGATGATGAATTACAGGTGATTTTTATATTCTACTTGGACTTTCCATGTTTCCTAAACTTTCTGTACTGAGCATTTATTACTCTCTTAAACAAGTAACTTCACAAACTTTACAAATTTGGGGATTCTCTTATATCCCATATATAGTATTGTTGGACACCATGTATGACTCCAATGTGTCTAGGGACTACCAGGGCCACCTAATAGGTTAAGTGACAATTAGCAGCAGCTCCAAACCTGGAAAGGATTAGTGCTACAGTTAGTTCTGATCATTTTGGAGAAATCTGAACAATTAGCCAATTTGGTTAAATCCTTTACGCTTTCCTTTGAACCAAAAGGAATCCCTAGAAGACCCAAGGAACTGCTTCAATCATCGAGAGATCCTTTAGATGTTCAAGATCATCTCAACCACACAGTAGAGAGATCTCAGACTAGGATCAAGAAAGAACGAACCCAGAGCACAGCTCTTGTGGAATAAACATGTAAGTTGAAGCATATACAGGCAGATACCTTAATTTATTTATTGAACAAATAATAAGCATCTGCTGTGTGCCAGGCTCTCTGCTAGGCGCTGGAGATATGGTGAATAATGCTCAGTGCCTATTGTAGAGAAGTTTATAGTCTTGAGCAGGGATTCCCAACCCTGGCACTGCGGCCATTCTGAGCTAAATGATTCTTTGCGGTGGGGGGTGTGGGGGTTGTCCGGTGCATTGCAGGATGTAAAGCAGCATCTCTACTCTTCTCTAGATGCCAGTAGCACACATTCCCAGATGTGACAATCAAAATTGTCTTCAGGGACGTTGCCAAATGTGCCCTGGAAGGCAAAATCGCCCTGGGTTAAGAACCACTTATCTAGAGTACTGCTGTCCAACACCACTGTCTGTAGTGATGAAAATGCTAGATGTCTGGGCTGTCCAATACAGTTACTGCTAGCAACATGTGTCCACTGAGGTTATGAAATGTGGCTAGTACAACTGAGGATCTGAATTGTTAATTTAATTTTAATGTAGCCACATATGACCAGTGACTACCCTATTGGACAGCGCTGGTCTAGAGGACCTCCAATATCCCAATAAATGTTATCCTGGCTTTCACTTCTAGCGTCAGACCTCTTCCTCCTCATTCTCAGCTCTTTGTTCCTCCACAAGCACCTATTTCATTCGGTCTATTTTTGGGGAACCTGTCTGCCTCCATCGTTAATGCATTACACATAGGTAGGGGCTGTGTCTAAATGACGTCTGGGCCCCAAATCTCATCCTAGTGGCTAAGCTGAAGCAGTCAAGTCGGGCATGCATTTGGGAATCTCTGAACAATGGGAACTGTCCTCAGAATCCGGGAGAGCGAGAGAAAAGTCCAGGAGAGCGGGCAGCCAGGTGCCAGTCAGCCAACCCCTGCGGGCCCCCGGCCCGAATCCCGGGAGAGGACCCCAGCGTGGGTTCTCCTTACTTCTTCAGAAGCTTGTCTTTGTCTTTGCTCTTGCCTTTCCTTTTGCTCTTGCCCCGAATCGGCATCTTGGCTTCTCCAAGGGCCGGGCTGTCTCGCCGCCGCCCAGCCCGGGTTCGGTCTCTAAGGGA
>NW_006383013.1:450724-456384 GCF_000327345.1 Myotis davidii | reverse complement strand
ATTCCTCCTCCCTGCGGGCATCCTCCGCGCTCCTCACGCCCAGCCTGCGTGGCCGCGGCCGCCAGACTGTCCCTGCTCCGCCGCAGCCTCTCCCGAGCGTGCCCGGACCCGTTTGGTTTCCTTCTTCCTCTCCAGGCTTCTAACGCTTGCTAATTCTGTAGCAGTGGTTCTCAACCTCCTGGCCCTTTAAATACACTTCCTCATGTGGTGACCCAACCATAAAATTATTTTTGTTGCTACTTCATAACTGTAATGTTGCTACTGTTATGAGTCGTCATGTAAATATCTGATACGCAGGATGGTCTTAAGCGACCCCTGTGAAAGGATCCTTGACCACCAAAGGGGTCGAGACCCACAGGTTGAGAACCGCTGAAGGGATGGCGCCCCGTAGAGGGCTTCTGGGGGCGACACCTGTTTTTGTGAGGCGGTGGAGGACTTTGAGGAGACGGTGGTTGGCGTGAGGCTGGCAGCCTCGGCCGGGCAGCGCCCGCGGGCCTCCTGGAGCCGGGCGAGGAAGCCAGTGCTGCCACCTGGAGGCCGCGCGGCCTCGCGGAGAGCCCTGGCGTGGGGCCCTCGGCCCGTTTGGTCCTGTCTGGCCGGTGCCTCCTTGCTGGTGTCTCCTGTGGCCGCAGCCCCTGTTCCTGTAGTTGCATGAAGTCGCAGGCTCTCGCTGCGCGCCCCCTGAGCACACCCGCGGGAAGGAGTACCCCTAAGCTTTGTTCTTTTCCTGGGAGGAGCGCTGGGGCTAAGCCTCGTTCATGCGAGCGCGTGAGTCATTAGGCAGAGAGGGAATTCTGGACCGGAGTCAGGAAACTTGTGCTGGAAGCTCAGCTGTGCGACGTCCTCCATTTCAAATTTGATTTAGAATTTCTTTTAAAAACGTCATTGTGCATCGGCCCTCCCCATTTCCCTGGGGAAAACTTAATGACCGACACCCTTTCCAGAGGCCTTTGACCTCTGGTGCGCTGCCACACCCCCCTTCTTTTTCACTTAGTTTCAGTTTCTGAATTCTGTGGTCAGAGGGAACTTGCTGATTTGTTAGTGAGCCCTGAAAATGTTTTTAGACGGACCATCTGCTAGCACCATCGTGGCTTACTCTGTTTTTGGTGCATTGTCCCCTCTTTTGTATGTCACACTCCAGTGGAGATTAGTAACTGTAATATGAAATTAGTAACTGTAATATGAAATTCAGTTCAAAACTTTTGTTGTTTATCCCTAAGTTTATAGACTCGCTTATAAACATGAAAATTTGATTGTAACATGATTATTTCTTAATATGAGCACAGTAGTTTCTACTTGTCTTTTATAGTATGTACTTTATAGTTATTTTTATCATACAGCATATTTTTATTGACTACTAGGTTGAGTTTATAGTTAGAACCATTGAGATATGAATATGACTAAGAGGAATGTCCAGATTCTTAGTGTAGTAGAGGTAGTTCTAGAATATAGTCTTCTGAACTTCCACATTCTCTGCCAAAAAACTTGATGTTATTATTCAGTCTTCCTGTTAGTAAGATATATCTGATGGTACAAATAGTAGAGTAGGAAGTTGCAAGTTAGCAATTCATCTGGTAGCATTTCCTTCCTTAATTTCTGGTAGTTTTACTATGAAATGTCAGGGTTGTTTTGCTGAATAAACCTGCCTTGTTTCATTGTTTAGAATGCTAGGCTTTTATTATTATTTAAAAAAAAATTTATTGATTCTTTACAGAGAGGAAGGGAGAGGGATAGAGAGTTAGAAACATCGATGAGAAAGAAACATCGATCAGCTGCCTCCTGCACACCCCCTACTGGGGATGTGCCTGCAACCAAGGTACATGCCCTTGACTGGCATCGAACCTGGGACCCTTCAGTCTGCAGGCCAGGCCGACGCTCTATCTACTGAGCCAAACCGGTTAGGGCAAGAATGCTAGGCTTTTTAAAACTTGGAATAAGCCAAGTGTTTTGTTGACTTCGTTTTGTAATTCTTTTTTTGCCTAGTTTGTGGTTTTTCTTCATAAGAATTTGCTTTACCATTCAGATTCATAACTTACATATACATTGCCTATAGTCTTTGTAACAATAATTGCATTAGAAAATATATAGCTTAAGAACAAACACACACAAAAAAGTGAATAAATATTTGCCATTAAGCTTCAAGGTAAGTGTAAATGTTAGCACGACGTTGCTCCAAGCAGAAGGTGATTCAGGTACAGCACCTCATGCAATCCATCACCTGCCCACACTCAGACGGTGTCCCCTCCATACCTCCCAGCTGTTTGAGTTTCAGAACTTCATAAACTGTATATCTGCTAGCTGCTACTATTTAATAAAATGTAAATGTTCATCTGACACAGGTTCAAGAAACAGTTGTTTCTCATTCAATCCACTTTGACCCGGGAAATAATCATGGCAAAAATACTCTCCGGGTGACCTTAGGCCAGTGGTCAGCAAACTCATTAGCCAACAGAGCCAAATATCAACAGTACAACGATTGAAATTTCTTTTGAGAGCCAAATTTTTTAAACTTAAACTATATAGGTAACTACATTGTTATTAACTTAATTGGGGTACTCCTAAGGCTCAGGAAGAGCCACACTCAAGGGGCCAAAGAGCTGCATGTGGCTCTCAAGCTGCAGTTTGCCGACCACGGCCTTAGGCAAACAGGCTTTTGTGCCATTTTTTTTAGGGAGGGGGTTTTCATCCTCACCTGAGAATTTTTGTCCATTGATTTTTAATAAGCGCTTGCCATTCCTTTCATCTTTTTAAAAAAATATTTTTTTGTTATTGATTTCAGAGGTGAAGGGAGAAGGAAAGAGAGAGAAACACCAATCATGAGAGAGAATCATTGATTGGCTGCCTCGTGCATGTCCCCTGCTGGGGATCAAGTTCGAAACCCAGGCATGTGCCCTTGACCGGAATGAAACCTGGGACCCTTCAGTCCGCAGGCTGATGCTCTATCCACTGAGCCAAACCAGTTAGGGCTCAATTGATTTTTAAAGAGAGTGGAAGAGAGGAGGAGAGACAGAGGAAAACATGGATGTGAGAGAGACACATTGATTGGTTGCCTCCCACACACTCCCCAACCTGAGCTGGGGATGGAGCCAGAAACCCAGGCATGTGCCCTTAACTGGAATCGAACCCAGGACCCTTCAGTCCGTAGGCTGATGCTCTATCCACTGAGCCAAACCAGCTAGGGTCTATTGTCAGTTTTTATTGAGCACCTTTGGACTGTCTTCTAGGTCCTTGGGCTATATCAGTAAACAAAAAAGATTCCTCCTCTAATAAGCTTATATTCTTGTCAGAGGCACACAGACAGTAAACAATAAATAAGCTATCTGGACTGTGGTATGTGGTACGGAAAGTCGAAAAAGTAAATCAGTGTAGAGGGGATTGAGAAAACAGGTGGAGGAGATGGCACATGAAATGGGGAGGGGGGAGTTACAGTATTAAAGATAGGCCTCAATAAGTGGCATGCATTTGCACAGTGATTTCAACGAGCTGTAGGAATATATCATATATCAAGTGGATGTATGGAAAGGCCTTGATGCAGGAGCATGTGACATATAAGCACAGAGGTCAGTGTGGGGAGAGTAAGGTGAAAACTTAGTAGATGAGTTCAGAGAGGTAATGGTGAGGAAGATGGAGCAGGTGGATCCATGAAGGCTATTGTTGGGACCTTGCTACTTGGAGGGAAATGGGAAGCAATTGCTCAGTTTTGGAGAGGAAAGAGACATGTTCTAACATTTTAAAAGGATGTTTTCAGTTGCTTGTTAAAAATAGACCCTAAAAGAGTGAAGGTAAAAGCAGAGATCTGTTAGGACAATATTAGGGTAAACTACATGAGGGATGGTGGCTTGGGCAAAGGTAGTAGCAATGGAAGTGGTCAGAAACTCAGGTTCTGGAAATGTAATGAAGGTAAAACCAGCGGGAAACATCAGACGCTCTTGGTCGTGTAAAGGAAAGAGATCAAACTATTGTAAAACTTCCACATTCAGATGTCAGTCAAACGTTACAGGTTCATCTCTGCTCTATATTCTCCTCACCGCCATATCCATCTTTTACTAGAACCATGCTGCATGACCCTTCCTGGGTGACCTAGTGGTTAAAACTATGGCCTCTGGAGTTAAACAATCTGGGTTTGATTTCTGGCTTTTGGAAGAGGAATAGAGAGCTAGAAACATCAATGAGAGAGAAACATTGATCAGCTGCCTCCTGAACACCCCCCACTGGGGATGTCCCCACAACCAAGATACATGCCTTTGACTGGAATCGAACCTGGGACCCTTCAGTCTGCAGGTCAACGCTCTATCCACTGAGCCAAACCAGTTAGGGCACCACTGTGTAGTCTTAAATTAATTTCTTAAGGCTCACTTTTCTCATTTATTGACTGGGGATGTTAATAATAGAATCTGCCTCACGGTAATATTGTGAAATTAAATGAGGTTAATCCATGTAAAATACTTAACATAGTGCTTGGCAAGTATTAAGGTCACAATAAATATTAGCTGCTATTATCTCAGATTGTGTTCCTTTGGCCACAGTCTTTCGTCTGCATTGAATGCTAAACCTCCTTTTCCATACCCTCCTCCATTATAGTCTACTTCATTTTTTTGTGTCTCAAATTCACATGACAGAAATTCTTGAGAAAATTTAAAAATGAAATCAAATTATCCATAATTTTCCTACTATCTGTTTTCACCTTTTTATAAGTCCCTCTGGTTTTTGTCCACATGTCTCTATTGTTTATGTAGTTACTGCTATTCATTTTTCTTTTTCCTTTTTTTTAATATTATCTGTTGATTTCAGAGAGGAAGGAAGAGGGAGAAAGAGAGATAAACATCAATGATGAGAGTCATTGATCGGCTGTGTCCTGCACCCCCCCTACTAGGAACTGAGCCTGCAACCTGGGCATATGCCCTGACCGGGAATCAAACCATGACCTCCTGGTTCATAGATCAATGCTCAACCACTGAGCCACATCCAGCGGGCCTGCTCTTCATTTTTCATGACCAGTTCAAATGTCATCTTATGATGCCTTTCCTAATCTGCTGGGTAGAGTAAATCCTGTGCTTTAGGCTCCTTTTAGCATTTTTTCTGATTAACTTAAAAAGGTGTGTTTGTGTGTGTGTATCTGTCACCTCTGCCATACTTCTGAGTATCTTGAGTAAAAAAGGTCTGTGTGTTCACTTTTAATTTTCTGGCTTCTAGTACGTAGTAGGCATCAGCAGACATTTGTTGAATTAGACAAATGAAACTTTCCAAGGCTTTCCACTCCAATCCTTCTTACATGTAACTGTCAGGGTCATATTTGTGACACTCCCTTGCTCAAAATCTCCAATGGTTTCTCATCACCTGCAGAGTAAAGTTTAAACTCCTTAGCTGAGCCCTAGCCGGATAGCTCAGTTGTTTAGAGCATCGTCCTGATATTCTAAAGTTGTGGGGTTGATCCCTGGTCAGGTCACATACAAGAATCAACCAGCCAATGCATAAATGAATGGAGCAACAGACCTCTCTGTCTCTCTTTCTCCTCCTCCCCTCTTAACTGAGTATTTGGTGCTCTACTATGTGACCTCAATTTGCCTTTCCAACTTTATTTTCTACAGTTAGTCAAACTGATCTGTTTATTATTCCCCAGGGATTCCCATCCCCTATCCTTTTTCCCCCCCCTCCATGTC
>NW_006383013.1:435159-450235 GCF_000327345.1 Myotis davidii | reverse complement strand
AGCAGAAAATAAGCTCTTCTTGCTTTGAAATCTCAGAACATGGTAGCTGCTACTTAATCACATTTTAACTTTATAGAGGTATTTTTTTCCTGTTTAGTCTCTTAAAGGGCAGGTAAGATGGTTCATCTTGTCTGCTCTACTTGTGAATAGCATTAGGCAACTTCTGGAGAGGCTAGAGGCTAAACGAATGAATTAATATCTGAGTAAATAGGCTTCCTGGAATAGTACTCCTATCCATGGGCTGAGGTAATGGGGATTTGAGGGTATGATACTTGCCATAATAAGATCCTGAGAAAGGGGTACTCTCTGCCCAATGCTCCTGCAGATACCATTAGCCCAATTGTACAAGTCCATTCAGGACACATTGACTGACGCCTGACATGTTCCAGGCTCACTACTTGGCTTGAGAAATACAAACAATATCATGTACCTTCACCTTAGGCACCCTTCAGATAGATAGCAAGGTGTTCCGGGACTCTGGCCATTGGTATTTGGTATGGAGGTGCCTAGTCATATCCCAAGTGAGGCAGTGCTCACTGTGCTGAAATCTGTCACAGATTTGCCTTATTAGAACGACATTGGCTTGGCTCTGCTTGGCTAACTTACGCTCTTGGTTGCTTTGACTAATCCATTCCCATAGTTTAGAAATTTTATCCCAGTTACATTTTAAACTTGATTTGTGTTTAATTTTTAACTTTATTAAAGCCAACTTTACTGTGGAACTCAGAAAAATTGGCAGTGAGTACTTTTACATTTCACTGTTTTCAGACTTTCGGATGGACCTTTCTAGTCATCTTTCCCATTTTATTATTTTCCACTGTTGGGAAATAGTGTCATTTTATTTAAGTCGATCAATATTGATACTTGCTTAGGGAGGAAATAGACATACGTAATAGTCAAGTGTTACCATGGTATTGTACATGTAAGAAAAACAAGTCCACTCATTTTGAAACATTTCAGTGTCTCAGAACCATCCTTTCTCACACCTGCCCTCTATTCTGGTGCACCTTTATATTCCAGTCATTCAGTTGAACTCTTTTAATACTTGAAGCTCTCAGAATTCTTTTTGTGTCACTTCACCACTTAATTTCTCCCTCTGCTTTAGGACCAGGCCTCTCATCCCTTAAGAAACCTACCACTCCCTTCCCACCTCCATCCTTCCCCTTCTAGGATGAGTTACTTGCCTCTTATGTCTGTTTCTGTCACACACTGTGCCTCTTTCTTTCAGAGAACTTACCACAGTACATTATAGCTATTAGTTTACTTGTCTGTTTCTTCTAGCAAGCTGAAGTCTCCCCAATAAATGGGCCTATATCTGATTCCTCTTTTGTATCTAGAAGTTAGCACAGTGTCTGTTATATATTTGATACTCAGTAAACGCTTATTAATTAGACGATTCAATGCCAAGCTTTCTAAACTCATTTCAGGGATGGAAGCTATCAGGAGTACTATTAATTTCTCTATTATTGGACTGTGTTGTAAAAACATGAATTAGTAAGAAATTAATAACATTACATAGTTACATATTTGTAATTGTAAAAGTAACATTAAATAACGTTGTAAAACATTTATTAGTGGGCAATTAATTTCTTCTGTAAAAAGAATACGTAATTCAGTTCCTGAGCAACTTCTGTCCTATAAGCAATAATCTACCAGTTGGTACTTAACTATCATAAAAGTAGATGAAGCAGACTATTGTGTACCCAGAAAAAAGGTGGATAAGGGAGGAGTGAAGGATAAAGAAGGGAGTGAGTTAGCAAAATGCCACACAGTTACTTGCAAACTAGCACAAAGGTGAATGTGCTTTATGAAGGTAGCTTGACTCAGATGGGCTGAAATAGGAGCAAAGAGCAAAAGGCAACCAACGGTGAAAGCAAGAATTCACAGGGAACAGGCAGGCATGCGAGCAGGTGAGCACCCAGATGGGACATGGGTCCTGTGGGATTGTGGTCTCTCAGGCTCTGAGTGACAAGGAGGGAGGGAACCCAGAAGTGAAGCTCTGGAGAGGCAGACAAGGGAAGAATAGTGTTTACTATAGAGACAAAGATACACTGAAAAGACTTTAGAAGGAGATGAGCATAGTGACGAACACTGGCTGGCACCAAAGTCTCAATGAAAAGAATTGAAGATGGGGCTTTGTTGGGAGTAAATAGGAGATAGAGAGCAAGAGATATTGAGAAGACCAATTCTGAAAGTAGTGGATTTAAATAAACTGATATGTACTTACCAGTTTAAACAAAATAAACCTGACTGTGTACATTATTTTCAGTAGCATATAAAACTTTTAATATAATTGACACATTTGGAGAAACAATCCTCCCTTGGAAGTTTGGAATCTTGGTCTTCCAAAGGGTAGGAAATCTCCTTTTGGAAAGAAGTCAGCTATTCTATTCTTTAGTGGGTGAGATCCAGTCCCTGAGCTATTGAACACTGTTCTTCCCTTCAGAATATTTATTCAACACCTACTTTGTGGTCGCTCTGTTCCAGCAGCAAGAACACATCAGTGAACAAAACAGATATTCCTGTCTGTGTATAACTCACATTGGGAAGGGGAAGAGATAGTTGGGGAACAGGAAATATGAAAAAAACAACAACACACCCAAAATAGTAAATTGTATAGTGCATTAGAAGAAAAGTGCTATGGAGAAATATAACAGGGGAGGACGGTAGATGTGTATGTGACTGAGTGGGTTGCATTTTATAGAGTGGACAAGGAAGGTCTCACTGAGAATCTAATGGCAATTGAGCAAAAACTAAAGCGAATGAGCAAGCTGTGCAGGCTGGTGTTATGTTAATAGGACACTATTCTATGTATTCTAAATTGTAAACCTTTCTATTACCATTCTTAAAGTAGCTAATTTTAAAGAATGAGATTAGAAGTGGTGTTAGAAGGTGGGAATGAGAACAAAAGAGGCATTTTATGTGTTCATCCTTTGCTGTCTTTAATGTTTAGTTTTACTAGTACACTGAACACCTGGTATGACTCTGCAGTTTTCACTCCATGAAAAAGGATAGCTAGTATGCTTTTTTTTTTTCTTTGAAATCTCTTTTGAAAAACAAATTCTTGCTTAATGGAAATAGAAGATGGAGAGGTTTTTCAGAAACAACAGTAATAGAGAAAATATGAATGAGCCCTGAAGAAGCTGTTGTACAACAGTCATGGAGATTAGGGAAGACTGGTGACTGGAAAGTCCCTAAGTACACTGCCTGGGGAGAAAGGGATCAGGTATTGAATATGGTTTGAGCTCTGGACAAGGCCAGGATCTGTTAATGCTCAGAGAATCCTAAAGGTGGTTTCTGTTTTCAGTTACTTAGATTGATCTACATGACCAGCTTATTTTCTGTAAAAGAAGAATCAGCCAAAGGGAGTAATTTAAGACGTGAGTATGAATCTGTCCAGGCATTTGCCCTGGTTTCAGTGGTTGATTTAATGGGATGCAGTTTCCTTTGTGTAAGAGTCTAAAAATTCTCCTTTCCTAACCAATAACTCTCATTCTTAACTTTAGGAAAGAAGTTCAGCCTTGAAGAGTGTTCATACTGATAATTCTAACTCTGCCTTTGTAGTATCTCAGAACAACTCTCTTTTAAATAGTTTAAAATTCCAAATGCAATTAATTTTAATTTGCTTTTATTTTATGTGTCCCCTGTGGAGAGTGATACATTTTGATATAGGAGATCAACAAACTTAAGAATGATTGAAAATCCTCACTCAGTATTCCAAATATACCGAGTATTCTATTAGAGATAAGGGGACTGGGAAATGGGGACTTTGGAATTAGCTCTTGTTTAACCAGTAACTATGGCTTATACCAGGTGAATTTCAGGGATTAAGCTGGATAAGAAACCCCCCCAAAAAAACTGTTTTGGCACATCAGAATGAAAACTAAACTACAGAACAACCATCATTCAGAACCACCTGAAATCTAGCTGAATGGAAATCCTACAACTAGGGATTTAAAGCAGAAGCCACAGTAAGACTGGTAGTAGGGGTGAGACAGAACAGGCTGGTCCCACATCCATGTGTAATGGATAAAAATTGGGAGGAGTATTTTGGCTGCAGAGGTCCCCCCTGAGAAGCGAGGGGTCCCAGCCCCACACCCAGTCCCCCAGCCCAGGGTTCTAGTACCTGGAAGAGAGATCCCCAGGACTTCTGACTGTAAAAACCAGCAAGGATTATAGCTGAGTGAGATGGAGTACTGCCTCATAAAGGGTTCACACTTAGAGTAACTTGGTCTTACTCCCTCTGAGCTCCAGTGCTGGGGCAGCAGATTGAAAGGAACCAGGGACATACGAGGAACTAAATTATCTGACATTAGGGCGAGAGTTTAGGGGACAGCTTTTTTCCCAATGAAAGTGCCGGCAGAGGCCATTGTTCTTTTTTTGAGACCCCCTCCGCAGAGGCAGTAGGAGGGAGCCATATCTGAGTTTTCCATCACCCTGGCTCACACTGTTTGCCCGACCCTGGTGATTCCTTGAGACCCCACCCAAACTGTTTCCAGTGGCTTTTCCACATGAATGGTCTGTTTTGGCTTGTGCTTCAGATTTTCCTAAAATCTCTCAAGCAGCATCTGGCCTCAGTGTGCCCCATACCTCTCACTAAGTGGCCCCAGGTCCAGCACTAGTAGCAGCAGCCTTGGTTTGCCGCTTGGTCTCATCGGGGCACCTCCAAGCCCAGCACAAGTAGCAGCCATCTGCAGGTCACGTTGTAGCTCATGCTGCGTGGCCCCAGGCAGAGCACAGGCAGCAGCTGACCTTAGCCTGAACTTCCTGGGAGGCACAAAGTCAGTGCACCCAGTGGACAGCTTCAGACCACATTGAAGCACCACCCAACCACCTCCACATGTGGCACACTTCAGAGGTGGACTCAGCAGGCACCAAGCCCTGCCGAGTAAGTCTTGCTCTGTGGGGTGGGCCCTGCATAGCTGATCTTCCACGGTCATTGGTGGTCACAGCCAGTCCTTGCAGCTGATTGGCCTGGGCGATAAATCCCTCCCATTGTTGTACATACAGCAATCAAGGCTCAACTACATAGGAGGTGTATACAGCCCACCTGGGGCTGGGGTTGGAGAGTACAGTGTGCCACAACCTTTTGCGGGAGGGGGGGAGGGGTCAGGATCTGGAGAAGGGGCTGACGCACAAATGAAAACACTAGACAAGAAATATGAATTTAGAAGGCATGGGGGGCCAGGTGGAGAGGCACACTGAAACCTGGCCTTATCCGCTTTTTATTCAATTTTAGACACACATCTTGCCCTCAGTAAAGCACAGCAAACAGGTAGCAGACAAACCGTCTCTAAGGTCAATAAACATCAGTAAAGATCAGTAAGGTTCAGCAAACATTTACTTTGAGGCTGTTAAGTCAGGAATTTGCTTCGAGCCACCACTATCTCAACACAGCCTTGCTAACGTCCAAGGTCCATTGGCCTTCCGCGTTCCTTGGTGCACTCTTATGACAGTATTGGGAAAGTGGTGGCTTCCTATAACAGTGCACCTAGAGTGCCCAGCTCAGGTGAACAGGGAGGCTGTGCCACTGGACCCTATAGAACACCTAGTACATAAGGCCACTCTACCAAGCGAGGGGGGATGTTGCAGCTCTACCAAATAGAAACAAACACAGGGAGGCAGCCAAAATGAGGAAACAAAGAAACATGTTCCAAAGGAAAGAACAGAACAAAACTCCAGAAAAAGAACTGAACAAAATGGCAACAATCTACTAGATGCGGAGTTCAAAGCACTGGTTATAAGTATGCTCAATGAGCTTAGTGGAAACTTCAACAAAGAGGGAGGAAACATAAAATGGAGATAGAAAACAAAAAAGAACCAGTCAGAAATGAAGACTATACTAACTGAAATGAATACATTATTGGGAGTCAACAGTGGAGTACATGAAACAGAGAATCAAATAAAAGATTGGGAATGTAAGGAAAGCAGAAAACACCCAATCAGAACAGCAAAAAGAAAAGAGAATTACCCCCAACCCCCCCCCCCCAAAATGAAGATAATATAATGAATCTCTGGGACAACTTTGAATAATGGGAGTGCTGGAAATAGAAGAGAGAGAGCAAAAAATTGAAAACCGTCCAGCTGGTGTGGCTCTGTGGGTGAGTGTTGCCCTATGAACCAGGAGGTCACTGTTCAATTCCCAGTCAGGGCACATGCCCAGTTTGTGGACTTGATCCCCAGTGTTCGGCATGCAGGAGGCAGCTTGATCAATGATTCTCTTTTATCATTGATGTTTCTATCTCTCCCTCTCCAGTTCTCTCTGAAATCAATAAAAATATATTTTTTAAAAAGAAATTGAGGCCAAAACCAGTTTGGCTCAGTGGATAGAGCGTCGGCCTGTGGACTGAAGGGTCCCAGGTTCAATTCACGTCAAGGGCACATGCCTGGGTTGTGGGGCTTGATTCCCAGTAGGGGGCATGCAGGAGGCAGCTGATCAATTATTCCCTCTCATTATTGATGTTTCTATCTCTCTTTCATCCTTCCTCTCTGAAATCAATAAAGAAAAAAAAATCTCTCCATTGACCTGCTTTATTACTTTCAACAAGTTATTGAATGTCTCTGTGTTAATTTGTTCATCTGCCCTAAGTTCTTATGGGGATAACATGGCCTGAAACCTTTGAAGGATGTTTTAAAAACCATAATGAAGAAAATAAAAGAAAAAAGAAAAAAAACCATAATGACCTATTTAAGTATTTTATTTATTATTATTTTTTAAAATATATTTTTATTGATTTTTTACAGAGAGGAAGGGAGAGAAATAGAGAGTTAGAAACATCGATGAGAGAGAAACATCGATCAGCTGCCTCCTTCACACCTCCTACTGGGAATATGCCCGCAATCAAGGTACATGCCCTTGACTGGAATCGAACCTGGGACCTTTCAGTCTGCAGGCCGACGCTCTATCCACTAAGCCAAACTGGTTACAGCCTATTTAAGTGTTTTAAATTAAGTTGATTATTTCCTTGAAATGTGGTTGCATGTGCAAGCCAATGTCAACATTGTTGGTCACAGTGTCAGTCCAATGACCTGATTTTTGAAGGTTGGGAACACCCTGGTGCTGGGACTTTATAACTCCTTTGGAACTTTATAACTTTATTTCAGAAATTGAAGCTTCTTATATCAAAAAGAAGAAAGAGGGGTAGCAGGGAGAGAGGGTTAGTATATGATCTAAAGATAAAGTTGTCAAAGTGGCGAGAATAAAATTTGACTACATTAGGAGCAAGGTGTCAGAGAGAGCTTTTGAATGTGTGAGATCCACCCTACAATTAAAAGCAGAGCTTGGTTAAATATATTTTATAACCCAAATTTCCTTTTGTAGCCAAATAGCCTTTAGAAAAGGTCCTAAGAGTCTGTGTCACCCTGGTCTATCTGGTTGTTCTGGTTATAAGAAATAGAGAAGAAGGAGCACCTTAAGAAAGGGGTGGTACTTCTGTGATGGGTGTTTCTTCTTTTACAGGTGCAAACAAAAAGGCCACTTGATCTAACCTTGCGTATCTTTATCCTATAAGCCACTGCAGGTGTTTGAGCTGCACTGCTTCTACAACAAAGGTCTCTAGACTCACCACATCTTGGGAAGAGAATGGCCACTTCCTGGGGAGCAGCCTTTTTCATGTTAGTGACATCCTGTGTTTGCAGCACTATCTTCCACAGAGACCAGCAGACTTGGTTTGAGGGTGTCTTCCTGTCTTCCATGTGCCCCATCAATGTCAGTACCAGCACCTTGTATGGAATTATGTTTGATGCAGGGAGCACTGGAACACGAATTCATGTTTACACCTTTGTACAGAAAATAGCAGGTAAGTGCACTGGTACCCTCGCCAGAGTCAACAAATCCATACTCTAGTAGAAACAAATGTACTGAGAGTGTGTAATGTGCATTACAGAATCTTATGGCTACTGAATGTCTTTCTTCAGAGAACATTTTGGACTATAATTGAGTACATAATGTTTAATTCAATGTGAGATTAAGGGGGATCTGGGTTGCCTGTAGTTTGAAACTCATGTGTCCAACAAGTATAGCTGAAATTTGTCTTTCCTTTCCTTTTCTTTTTTTAAACATATTTTATTGATTTTTTGCAGAGAGGAAGGGAGACAGATTGAGAGCTAGGAACATCGATGAGAGAGAAACATCGATCAGCTGCCTCCTGCACACCCCCCACTGGGGATGTGCCCACAACCAAGGTACATGCCCTTGACCAGAATCGAACCTGGGACCTTTCAGTCCGCAGGCCGACGCTCCATCCGCTGAACTAAACCGGTTAGGGCCGTCTTTCCTTTTCTTGAAAGGTGGTTGATACTTCCGGGTGCAGAATATTGAGAATATTGAGGTAGTCTCGAGAGAAGGAACACTACCATCCTTGGAGAAGGGGAGAAGGGACCCTGAAGTATAATTTTTTCTGAATTTCCAGGGTTTCTGTCTTCAGGTCACATATAAAGCCTAGGGAAAGGAGCAGGAACAAGGTGTCCACCAGAGAAATGACAAGGGGACTCTCAGGGATTGCCTATCATCCTCTGTCCCCCTCCTCAGCACTCCTGCAAGCCATTCCTCACAGGGGGGATCACCTGGAATAGCTCAGGGAGTAGCAGGTTAATCTAGGAGGTCGTGTGACACACAGCCCAGCATCAGAAGCAGCCTAACTTTTGGTAATCAGCCATCTCTCTTCTGTTTTAATCCCTGGACAAAATAGGACAGCTTCCAGTTCTGGAAGGGGAAATTTTTGATTCTGTGAAGCCAGGACTTTCTGCTTTTGTAGATCAACCTAAGCAGGTGAGTTGTTGGTTGTTGTTTTTTTTAATTTTAATAAGATGTTTAGATTCTCAATCTCTTGATAATTTCACCACACAGCTGCTGTTAAATAACTCGTGCTGTTCACTACTGATACTGAGGTTATGTGTGAGATTGGTTTTCTGTCCTCTGCTAATCTCCTGGATAACAGAAATTTTATATCCTGAATTCACTAGGGCTTTGGTGGAAGGAGGCTAGAATCTCTTTAAGAGATTGCTTCCTTTGTATTTACTGTTTAAGATTTTTATTTGAAGCCATCAGCTGCATTGATTAATGTAGATGCAGAAGATGGACATGAAGTTCTATAGTGTATGAGATATACACATGACAGACAATTTAGGGAATGTAGACCCATTGAACTCCTTTCAGAACACCATGATATAGGACAGACCATGCCTATACTCTGGAAATTAGGCAAGAATATATGATGAAAAATCTTTGGTGGCAGAGGATGAATGGTTTTGTGTGTTTCACATTGGGGCACCCACAACATATGCAACACCCAGTGTGTCAGAGGCCACATTAAAATATAATAATTCAGAATAAAATAGAATGTTGAACTTTGGTAGCAGCTGTAAAGATATTATTCAGTGTCTCAAGCAAATCACTAACCAAAGGAAAACCTAATGCTAAAAATAGTTTGAACTTGAAGAACTGAGAAGATGCTTATTTTCTCAGCTCACTGTTTTGAAATGGCAAAAATGCTAGAAAACTAGGAGCTCTTGAAAGCAACTACATTATAAAAGACTGATTTGACATTTAGAGAAGAAGATTGTGTTATGGTTGCTATTAATTATAATGATTATAAGAGGCAGCATGTATCAGGATAGGTGTTTACTCAGAGAAACAGAGGATTTAAAATAATGCTTTTGAATTAATCATAAATTGAGCATTACTGTGTACCATGCATGTAGATGTCAGTGATGTAAAAATGAACCTGACATATTCTGTCCTAATGGAAATAATATAAAGTGTAGCATAATAACAGCTACAGCTGGTCTTTGTGTGGAAACTATACACAGTCTGCCTCATTAATGGACACAGCAGTTTGTGGTGGTGTGAGGAATCTATCCCATCCCACAGCAGAGGAAACCAAGTCCAGGAAGCCCCTATGGTAGGCACAGGGTTAGCAAGCAAGCCTTCTAATTCCTCATTATGTGTTTCCTTCACTATATTCAACTTTTTGGCCTGAAGCTAATTTATATGAGACACAAAATAGCAATCAATTAAAATGACCACACTATAAAAGAATCATTTTTATTACTACTTAACCAAAATGAAATGGATTCTCCTTCAAAGAAGCCATTTGTCTAGGTTTCTGCTCCTACAGAAACATGATGAGGGAATATACAAGTGCCACCATATGGACTCTTTACTGCATGAGCAGCTCTTCTGTTTTTGAAGGGTGCTGAGACTGTTCAAGAGCTCTTGGAGGTGGCCAAAGACTCAATCCCCCGAAGTCATTGGAAAAGGACCCCAGTGGTTTTGAAGGCAACAGCGGGACTGCGCTTACTGCCAGAACAGAAAGCCCAGGCTCTGCTCTTTGAGGTAATATTTGAAATCATCTGCATCTTGGGTAATTATTTTTCCCTATATAAATATTTTCTTTATGGGTTTAAAGCCCTCTGGCGTGTTAACCTTAGTATTGCACCATTGCTAAAGCACTGTGGTGGCTTTGGGCTCTTTTGTAGCTAATTATTTACATTTCAAAATATTACTCTTGAATTTATAGAGTTTTTCCTAAAAATTTAAAGCATTTTCTATCCATGATGTTCTTTTTAAAAAATATATCTTTAGCAATTTTTAGAGAGAGAGGAAGGGAGAGGAAGAGAGAGAGAGAAACATTGATGTGAAAGCAAAACATAGATTGGCTGCCTCCTGTACGCTCCCTACCGGGGATCAAGCCCACAACCTGGTCATGTGCCCTGACCAGGAATCAAACTGGCAACCTTTTGGTGCACTGTAGACCTAATGAGCCACACTGGCCAGGATCATGATGCTCTTAATTTTCTAAACTTATTACAGCAGAATTGTTTTTAATCAACTTTAATGAGAAATAACTTACATACAATTAAATGCATGAATTTTGCCAGAACCGGTTTGGCTCAGTGGATAGAGCGTCGGCCTGTGGACTCAAGGGTCCCAGGTTCGATTCCGGTCAAGGGCATGTACCTGGGTTGCGGGCACATCCCCAACAGGATGGTGGTGTGCAGGAGGCAGCTGATTGATGTTTCTCTCCCATCGATGTTTCTAACTCTCTATCTCTCTCCCTTCCTCTCTGTAAAAAAAACTCAATAAAATATATTTAAAAAAAAAATAAATGCATGAATTTTAAGTATACAGTTAAATGAGTGTTGATAAATACATATGTTCCTTGTGCCACTTTGTAGTCTATTTCCCCCTCCAGTGAAACCAGGCAACCACTGATCTGCTTTATGTCATTATAGATTCGTTTTGCGTGTTCTTACATTTCCTGTAAATGGAGTCATACAGTTTTATATTTCCTTTTTGTGTGTGTGTGTCTTACTTTTTTCTCTCAGTATAAAGGTTTTGAGAAGATTCATGGAATTGTAAAATACAGAAGATTTTTAAAGATATCTATTTTATCGCTCATTCAGATCAAAACTAAGTACAGAGAGTTTTAAAAAACTCAATATTTTAAACATTATTGTACATTTTATTATACAAAAATGTGTAAATTAATAAGATTTAATATTGTGAAGAATATATGCAGAATCCCATTATAACAAAAAAAATCACAGCAAAAAAAATGATTCTGTATTTAGGTGTGTTAATTCAGTCTTATAAATCCACTAGAGGCTGATGCACAAAATTTGTACAAAAGGCTTGGCCCTCGTAGCCCCAGCTTCATCCGGAAGGTCGTTCCACTGTTCTGCCATTCAGTCGATTTGCATATTACCTTTTATTATTATAGATTCTCCTTTGTCAGTACAGAGGGCTTAAGTCCCTTGCCCAGGGACAAACTGCCTGGAATGTCCTTATGAAAATCTGAATCCCAATTCTTCATTCATTCATCCATTCATTCACTCATGTATTCATCATATAAGTGCTTTACTATGTACTGGGCACTGGTGAAGTGGGACATAGAGCAGGGAACAAAAATAACACTGTCCCTGTCTTAATGGAACTAACATCCTAGTTTCCAAGACAAAATGAACAAGTCAATACAAAGTATGTCAGGTACTTTAGAAGCTATGGAGAAAAAATAAAGCAGGGTAAGGCAGATCGAAATGCTGGTGGTAGTGTAAGAGAGATGCTATTTTAAATAGGGTGGTCAGGGAAGACCTCATGGGTAAGATGCATTTGATCAGAGATCTGAAGGGAATGAAGAAACAAGCCATGTAAAACGTTTGTGAATGTAAAATATTCCATACTAGAGAAATAGGGGTAAAGACCTAAATCAGGAATGTGCTTGGCATGTTCAAGGAACAGCATCCAGGCTAGGGTAGCGGGAGGAGAGGGAGTGATGGAAGAGAAGTAGGAGATAAGTTCAGAGAGGTGGGAGGGGTTTATCATGTAGGGCATCAAAGGCCTATGTAAGGACTTCGGCTTTTTCTCTAAGAAGGAAACCACAGGAGGGTTTGAGCTAAGGAGAGACATAATCTGATGTCTGTTTTTAAAGCACCACTCTTGGCTGCAGTATTGAGAATTAATTGTGAGCAGAGGCATGGAGTGGAGAGGGCAAGAGCAGAAACTATGTTTATTCCTATTTGCTTATCTATCTTCCTAAATGCTTGTTTATGGATCACTTAACTGACCTGTCCTGGTTGAAACAGTGTTCAGAGGTCACTGCAAGAAGTGTTTTGTCCTGTCAGAAATGAGAACAACCAAGACTAGAATTTTTCCTATCTCTATTTGGGACATCTCCCTCCCCAACATGATAATCATATAAAAATAAGACATAACACTCACATTATTGACCTATATTTATGGAGAGTCAAGAGCATTTGCGCAAGCTCTTCATTCTCATCTTCTAAAATAGAATCAGTAAATTCAAATTTGAGGCCCTAGCCATGTGCCAGGATTTGATAGGGGCTGGCAGCAGAGTACTTCAGCCCAGGGACATGAGCTCCTTTACCACTAAGGACAAAAACTAGAATTTGATGGGAGAGCAGCAGAAATTTTATTGTAGCCTAAGGAGCCCCCAGGCCCAACTCTTCTCTACTCTCCAAGTTTATCTGCTCATCTAAGAATTGGAGTGGGAAGGGGTCCTCCTAGCTTCCAGCACATATCCAGGTAGAATTAATCAGGTGTTTTTAAAAAAATTACAGAATCCTGATTTGAGCAAGGTCAAATGTATGCCCTTTCCTAGGTCCAGTTCACCTATAAATGTAGATGATTTGGTTGCAATTTATTTTAAAGTCAAGGGAATCCCTGTGTTTTCTTTTTACAAGAAACCACTAATATCTTGCTTAGTTCCTTCTCCAGCTTTTCTTTTCTCTTTAAAATATATTTTTATTGATTTCAGAGAAAGGAAGGGAGAAACAGAGGGATAGAAACATCAATGATGAGAGAATCACTGATGGGCTGCCTCCTTCAGGCCCCCCTACTGGGGATCCAGCCTGCAAACTGGACATATGCCCTGACTTCCTGGTTCTTAGGTTCATGCTCAACCATGAGTCACACCAGCCGGGCCTTCTCTAGTTTCTTTAGGGAAAATGAATGAGTTCTAAGATTTTATTTAGGGAAAATGAAGAGAGTAGTTTTCTAAGCCTTTTAGGACATAGCCAAAATATGGAAATCTATTTTATTGCTTTAGGGAATTCAAATTTTTTCCTTTTTCTTTAGGTGAAAGAGATCTTCAAGAAGTCACCTTTCCTGGTACCAGATGACAGTGTTAGCATCATGGATGGATCCTACGAAGGTGGAGAGGTGTTGATATATGTTCTAGAGGGAGAGGGCCAGGGTTAATAAAAGATCTGATTAAAGGACTGTGAACAGGATGAGGGTGCTGAAGAAAAAGGAACTAAGGGGAAACAAATAAACATAGAGGAATGGAATAGCAGGAAATGGGAAGATGGGGAGAAGGGAAGTGTGCACTTTAGACATGAACTTTAGAGAGAAAAGAGAGTAAAGATGGGGCCCGAGAAGAGAGGGAAAGTGCTCTGTGATGTAATCCTTGCCTCTCTGTCTTTTTTAGGCATATTAGCTTGGATCACTGTGAATTTTCTGACAGGTAATACATTCTCAAGTGTATCTTAAGATTTTGAATGGGTTTCACACAGGATCACAGCAAAATTACCTTTCTTTTTTCCTGTATTATTCTTTCCTTTTGTGAAAAAGAGGAAAGGAAAGACAGGATTTAGTGTTTATAACCTGCCTTCAAGGCCTCAGCTGCAGCAAGAGTCCTTCGTGATTAACATTTGCCTGTAATCCATGGGGGCAGGGAGCAATGGAGTGTTTATGGAATTCCTCCAGAGCAGGAGAGAAATTGCAGACCAAGGAGTATTGGGCTGTCCAGGAGCAGAATATTTTCAAACTGGCTCTCATCCACAGGTCAGCTGCATGGCCACAGTCACGAGACTGTGGGGACCCTGGACCTGGGGGGAGCCTCCACCCAAATCACATTTCTACCCCAGTTTCAGGTGAGTCATTACCATGAAGGTTTGGTTAGCAACTCACTTGGCAGGCATATCATGGTGCTAGGAAAGTGGTGCCCTATTTTTAGGCAGCAGCTCCACCACAAATAGGCTGAGTAGAATAAATTAATAACTGAGTGGACTTTTCTTTATCACTGTTCAGAGTCCCTTTCCTTCCTCAAGTCATATGAGATTAGCAGTTTAATCTGTCTCCGTCATCTCTTGTTTTCTGGGGGAGGGACAGGGATGGTGGTGATGACATCCTTAGAATAATCGCAGATTCTAAATAGCCTTTTTGCTTTTTTTTAATTTTCAGAAAACCCTGGAACAAACCCCTAGGGGCTACCTCACTTCCTTTGAGATGTTTAACAGAACTTATAAGCTCTATACATATAGGTGAGGAGGGGGACAGGGAGGAATAATATTTCATGTAGTATGAGCCTTCTAACTTTTTAAAAAATATATATTTTTAATGATTTCAGAGAGGAAGGGAGAGGGAGAGAGAGATAGAAACATCAATGATGAGAGAGAATCATTGATTGGCTGCCTCCTGCATGACTCCCACCGGGGATTGAACCTACAACCTGGGCACATGCCCTGACTGGGAATCAAACCATGACCTCCTAGTTCATAGGTCTACACTCAGCCACTGAGCCATGCTGGCCGGGCAAGTCTTCTAACTTTTTTT
>NW_006383013.1:431732-434919 GCF_000327345.1 Myotis davidii | reverse complement strand
GCCTTTCTGGGGAAGGTTCCCAGGGTGGGACCGTAGGCAGCGTCACTATCTCTGACCTTTAAGTCATAGCTGTGGAAAGTAGTTACTGCAGGGCCCTGATCTAAACTGTGCAGAAATTACCACTTAGCCACACTAGATGAATAGGTTATAGAGGAACCATGTTACTTTTGAAAGAGGTAGCTTTAGGCTGGAGGACTTCAGGACCAGCATGAAAGTAGTCAATCCTGTATTTTACAGTTACTTGGGATTTGGATTGAAAGCTGCAAGACTAGCAACTCTGGGAGCCCTGGAAACAGAAGGTTCGTCTGGGTACCTGTGCTGGTTGGGGTTTGGTGAGAGTGAACCCAATCCTCAGCTTGCCTTTACCCTCCCTTTGGCAATGATTCTGTGGAGGAAAGAGTTATGCTAAATTAGGAAGCACCAATATATATAAAAACCCAAGTGACCGGTTGATCGTTCGACCAGTAGGTATGATGTGCACTGACCACCAGGGGACAGGTGCTCAACACACAGGCATGAAAACATGGAACAGACTGATGAATCTCAGAGGGAAGGAGGGCGGGGGAGAACGAGAAGAGATTAACCAAAGATCTTATATGCATACTAGAGGCCCGGTGCACAGATTCAGTGTACGGATTCTTGCACCGGTGGGGTCCTTTGGCCTGGCCTGCAGGGATTGGGCCGAAATTGGCAGTCTGACATCCCCCTAGGGGTCCCGGATTGAGAGGATGCAAGCCAGGCTGAGGGACTCCACCGGTACACAAATTCGTACACCAGGCCTTTAGTATGTTATACAATGGACATAATAATGACAAATTCTTTTTTTCCTTTATGAGTTCAGATAAGTTTTGGTATGCATTATTAGTCATTTCTAGAATAAGGTCTGTTTGTATGGGGCAATAGCCTGTGGCCAGGAGCTGAAGTATCTACAGAAATTCAAGGCTCAGAGAGCAAATTTAGTAGGAGCTTACTCAAGCCCTTGGCTTTACATGGGAGATACAGATGCAGAAAAATCCACTTGCAGGGTGGAATAGCTGAGCAGCTCCATTCACCTCCTCACAGGTGGTAGAAGGGTTAAAAGCTTGGCTTTTTTTTTTAACCGAATCTTTTTCTTTGTATGTTTTTATTGATTTTTTGAGAGAGGAAAGGAGAGGGAGAGAGAGTTATAAACATTGATGAGAAACATCATTTGGCTGGGGATCAAGCCCACAACCTGGGCATGTACCCTGACCAGGAATCAAACCAGCGACCTCTTGGTGCATGAGTTGATACTCAACCACTGAGCCACATGGGCTGGGCAAGAGCTCAGCTTTTGCGGCCAGTTAGAATTGGGTTCAGTTTCAGTTTTGGGATTTGGGGCAAGTTAGCTACCTTTCTGTGCCCCTTTCCTCACCTTAAGTAAGATTTTACATTTAAAGCACTTTGTATTACTTTCCAATAATAGCCAGTAAGCTATTATTGTGGTGATGATTGTATAGCATTTCAGTTTATAAATGTGTTTCATTTAAGCCTCATAACAACCAATGAGAAAAGTAGAACAGTATTTCTCACCCCCCCCCCTTTTTTCTTTTAGAAAGGAGGGAACTTATTCCATTGTAGGTTTGGGATTTCTTTCAGATGTGATGAAAGCCATGAATCCTTCCACCAAATGCACATATGACAGAAATGTGCTCATAGTTTTAGGGGCTTCACCAACACCATGAAGCCCATCCGTGAACCCCTGTTAAGAATTCCTGTCCTAGGATGTAATCATGGAACTAATTAATATGATTGGAAAGCCCAGCCACCTTGGTGATTACTTTCCACCTTAGTGGCTTCTTGCTTGCCTCCCTCTCTCACATCCTTGCCTCTTACTTTGAGGTCTGGTGTTTTCCTTTCAGGAACTGAGGGACATACTTTTCGAAGTGCCTGTCTACCAAGATGGTTAGAAGCAGAGTGGATTTTTGGGGGCGTGAAATACCAGTATGGCGGCATCCAAGAAGGCAAGTGATGTTTTTTCACTGGTTGAAATTATTTTTACACTTGAAGTCTGGAGAAGTTCCATGTGAAACTTTTTACAGAGCTCAAGAGAAACTTGTCATATTGCAGAAACTCATTGCAGAGAGATATTGGTACACCTCCAGGAAATAGTGGGAAGTGACCGTGAACAGCTGTCATTCTGTTTCCCTGGCCCAGTGTTGTGGATTCATTAGACCTGGGGTCTCACGCAGTAAGGGTCTCTGCCCTCAGTGGGGTGAAACTGAGAATTGAGATGATAGGGAGAATAATTCACTTTAAGTTTTATAAAAGGCATAGACCTTGAAATCAAGAAGAACTTGATTTTTCTAGTAAAGGAAGCAGGCGAGCCTTCTAGCTACTTCTCATAAGCACATGAAACATACTGTGAGGCAGCAGCTCTAGGCTGACGGGGGTTGTTTTTGATGAGCACAGGTCAGGGAGGGCGCTTCATAGAGAAGCAGGTGCCTTTCCTCCGGACGGCGAGGCTGTGGAATTTTGTTCACCTCTGTAAGCCTTTTGTCCTGAGCCTCAGCTATCCTTGTTTCCTCCTTCTGTGTCCTCATTGGCTCCAGTAGCTTGTCTCAGAGAGTGGTCCTTCCCTGTCATTTTTCTCACCGTGTCCCTGTGCACTTTGCCCTGGCAGGGGAAGTGGGCTTTGAGCCCTGCTATGCTGAAGTGCTGAGGGTGGTCCAAGGAAAACTTCACCAGCCAGATGAGATCCAGAGAAGCTCCTTCTATGCTTTCTCTTACTACTATGATCGAGCTGTTGACACACACATGATTGGTAAGTTCACTCCAGGTGTCAGGTCAGGGAGGACACTGGGCAAGGCTCTGGTGGGAAAGGGAGAGGGATTCTCTGAAATGCTTGGTTGGAGGTGATCATCCTACTCTTCTTCAGTGCTGGTTGTTGAGTGGCGCTAGTTACTCGAATGGAAGGGGGCATATGATTGAGAATCTTTTAGAGCTAGAAAATGGCCTTAAAATTTTACATGAAGTCTTTTTTCTTTTTTATTGAGGTATCTACACTAATAAAAGAGAAAAATGGTAATTGGCGTACGACGCTACCCTTTTCATTGGCTAATCAGGGCTATATGCAAATTAACTGCCAACTAAGATTGGCAGTTAACTGCCAACAAGGTGGCGGTTAATTTGCATATGTAGGCACAATGCAGGGAGGCGAAGGGAAAGC
>NW_006383013.1:418851-431189 GCF_000327345.1 Myotis davidii | reverse complement strand
GGGGGGGGGGGCGGGGGGTCCCCTGCCCAGGCCTGATGCCTGGGCCAGAGGCATCAGGCCTGGGTCGGGGGCGGAGCCGGGGATTGGGGGGATATGAGGGTCCCCTTGCCCAGGCCTGAAGCCGGGGTCAGAGGCGTCAGGCTTGGGCGGGGAGTGGAGCAAACGATCAGAGGGAGATGGGGGTCTCCTGCCCAGGCATGATTCCTGGGCCAGAGGCCTCAGGCCTGGGCGGGGACCAGAGCCAGTGATCGGTGGGAGATGGGGGTCCCCTGTCAAAGCCTGACACCTCTGGCGGAGGCGTCAGGCCTGGGCAAGGGGCCGATCCTGCGACTGGAGGGTGATGGGGGGTCAACGCCTGAGGGCTCCCAGTACGTGAGAGGGGGCAGGCTGGGCTGAGGGACACTCCCCCCGCCCCCACACCCAGTGCACAAATTTTATGCACCAGGCCCCTAGTAATTGACATAAAATAAAATGCTCATACTTTATTTTTTATTAAAATACTAGAGGCCCGGTGCACAAAAATTTGTGCACTCGGGGATAGGGGGTCCCTCAGCCTGGCCTGTGCCCTCTCGCAGTCTGGGACCCCTCGGGGGTGACCACTTGCTGGCTTAGGCCTGCTCCCCGGGGTGATTTGGCCTAAGATGGCAATCAGACAGCCCTCTGGCAGCCCAGCAGCCCTCGGGGGATGCCCACTTGCCAGCAGGAAGCAGACCTAAGCTGCACTCGGACATCCTTAGTGCTGCTGAGGAGGCAGGAGAGGCTCCCACCACCACCGCTATACTGGCAGCCATCAGCCTGGCTTGTGGATGAGCAGAGCTCCCCCCTGTGAGATCACACTGACCACCAGAGGGCAGCCTTTGCATTGAGAGCAAGCCCCATGGTGGTCAGTGCGCGTCATAGTAACTGGTCGACCATTTAGTCGACCAGTTGTAATGGTCGCTTAGGCTTTTATACATATAGATATACTCAGTTCAGAATATTACTCCCATAGTAGATCTGCTATTAACTTTTGAAAAACTTATGTAACTCCTGCAATATAGTATTTTATATAGGCTTCCTCCATCACTGGAGCAAGCAAGCCTCATGTTCGCTTCAGCTGTGTGGCTGCCGGCTGCCATCTTGGTTGGCAGTTATTTTGCATATCACGCTGATTAGCCAGTGGGAAGGGTAGTGAAGTTATGGTTAATTACCATGTTTCTCTATTATTAGATAGGATGGTTGACATAATATTAGTTTCAGGTGTACAAAATAGTGACTCAGCATTTATTTATATATCTTAGAAAGTGATCTCCCTGTAAGTCTAGTAACCATCTGTCACTGTGCAAAGTTCTTACAATATTGTTGACTATATTCCCTGTGTTGTACATTACATACCGGGATCTATTTATTTTATACTGGAGGTTGGTGCCTCTTAGTCCCCTTTGCCTTTTTTGCCCATCCTTCCATCCCTCTCCCCCTGGCAGCCATCAGTTTATGCTTTTTTTTTTTTTAAATATATTTTATTGATTTTTTACAGAGAGGAAAGGAGAGGGATAGAGAGTTAGAAACATCGATGAGAGAGAAATATCAATCAGCTGCCTCCTGCACACTCCCCACTGGGGATGTGCCCGCAACCAAGGTACATGCCCTTGGCCAGAATCGAACCCGGGACCCTTGAGTCCGCAGGCCGACGCTCCATCCATTGAGCCAAACCGGTCAGGGCCATCAGTTTATTCTTTATATTTGTGAGTCTGTTTCGTTTTTTGTTTTTGTTTTTTGTTTTTTAATATATTTTATTGATTTTTTACAGAGAGGAAGGGAGAGAGATAGAGAGCTAGAAACATCGATGAGAGAGAAACATCAATCAGCTGCCTCCTGCACACTCCCCACTGGGGCTGTGCCCGCAACCAAGGTACATGCCCTTGGCCAGAATCGAACCCGGGACCCTTCAGTCCGCAGGCCGACGCTCTCTCCACTGAGCCAAACCGGTTTTGGCGAGTCTGTTTCGTTTCATTTGTTTTGTTTTTTAGAGTCCATATATAAGTGAAATCATACAGTTTTTGTCCCCTGACTTATTCCATTCAGCATAAAATTTACATATTTTAAAGTGTACAGGTAGTTCATAAGCGTGATGATTGGATGTTCACACTCTTTTGTGAGATGTGCCTCCCTCAAACCTTGTTATATCAGCACAATACCCGTGTGACATGGAAAAATGTATACTTTGCTAATTTTGACATACATATACACCCCTGAAACCATTACCAAATTCAATATTTAAAACCATATATATTACCCTAAAGTTTCCTCCTTCCCCTTTTTAACTTTTTTTTATCACAGTAGTAATGTTTTTGGTTAGTTATGATGATGTATGTATGGAATCTCTCATGGCCTGAGATATGAATTGATTTTCTATTTTCTAATGTGTTTTTGCAAATGAATCAAATTTTTATTGTGGTTAAATACATATAATATAAAATAGATTATAAATAAACAGACTGCATAGATTATTTTGTATGAATATTACGTATATTTAATCAGTTCTCTAATGTTGGGAATTTTATTTTCTGTTTTTCTTTATTACAAATCTCACTAGGATGAATTTTCTTATGTTTCTTTGACACTCTTTGACATCAGCTACTCTTCTGCTTCATTCCAGATTATGAAAAGGGGGGTATTTTAAAAGTTGAAGACTTTGAAAGAAAAGCAAAGGAAGGTAAGTGTCAGTGGCAGCCCTTAACAGTGATTCTGAGAGGCTGTACAAAGTCCAGGGACCTTAACGTGTCCCGACGTTCCACAGCCAGCAGGAAGCCTCTCAGAGGCTGGTTTTCTGTCCTTGCCAGGACCTTAAAGCATAAGTGGCATAGAAAAATTTGAGAATAGAAGAGGCAAGAAGATGGTGAAAACCTGCTTTTCTACATTTCTGGTGTGTGTTTTTTAGTTGAAATAGTGTTATTAATGCTAATGAAACATCAAACACCAGAATATATGGGAAATAGCCACAGAGGTTTCCTGGAAAGAGTCCATTGAAAACATAAATAATCTTATCCAGTGTCCCCAAAGTAATGCTAACTGGTATTTCCCTGTCCTCAGGGCTTCAGCATTAATAATATATAAGGAATGTGGATGAATTAAGCCCAAAGAATAGACATAGAAATTTAGCAAATAAACAAGGGCCCATGTAAATTTGAGTAGATAAGATATCACATCAGAAATCTGCAAGTTCTTAAGAAGCTGCAGTCTTGTAGAGGCTGTCAGTGCACAGTTCTAGCCTCTAAGACTCGTAGGCATCAGCCAAGTGGAGAATCCTGCTTTGCTTATTCCAAGTCTATATTTAGAGAAAATTACACACCTCTCAGTTGGCTGCAAACTTGAATTTCACTCTTTACTCTCTCTCCCCTTCAGTGTGTGACAACTTGGAAAATTTCACCTCAGGCAGTCCTTTCCTGTGCATGGATCTCAGCTACATCACAGCCTTGTTGAAGGATGGCTTTGGCTTTGCAGACAGCACCGTCTTACAGGCAAGAGAGAGGGCAGAGGAATCTCATAACAGACTTCTTATTTGGGAGTTGGGAGGAAAGAGTTAAGAGTGCCTATAGTGGAATTATGAGGATTTTTATTCAGGCTATGGACAAGCACTGTGCAAGACACTATGAGTGTGGGAAATTACCTCGATGCAAAGGCAGTTTCTAAGTATGTTATCAGGAAAGCTATCCTAGAGGTCACAGAGCAGAGGGCTTGCATCCAAATGAAGATGCCCAAGCCCCATGGTTTATTAAATCAATTTTGAAACTCAGGACAAGAAGCAACAGGAAAGAAATGGGACAGGTGAACACACAGTGTAGGGTGCAAGCAGGTTGGAAGTGCCACACTTCCTGAATTCTGGGTATGTATGTCCTACTTCCCTCTGCTGCTGACAGTGTGGTTGGTTGCAAGTACTAGACCTGAAGTTTAATCAAGGGAGCACAAGGACAGAAGTGCCTGGAGCCATTGCACAGATTTCCACTGTTTGGAGAGGCATAGGGGCAAGTACATTATCTGGTAATATTAGCTCACTCAGCCCAATAGATGGTCTTATTTGGCAGAGGACATGAGGGACCAGAAGGGTGTCACAAACAAGTGGCTTAAGACCTCATGAATGTTGAATGCCTGTGTATATGTAGTATGCCATATATATTTGATATGTGTCTTGTATATTTAGTGCCTCTTGAATCTTGGGTCCCCCTTTATCTTCCTGTCTCTGTCCATCTGTTCCAGAATAGGCAGGCTCAACATTGTAGTAACTTATTTATTTATTCTAAACACATCTTATATCTTTTATCCATCCCATTTTCTGGTTTTCAGTACAATAATTAAATAATTGCACATATGTTTATGTCAATGAAAGAATGTCCAGCATTAGAAAAAGTCTTATAAGAGTTTATTTGAGCCAAACTGACAACCATTGCTGGGAAGCAAAATCTCAGTGGATTGGGAAAATGCTCCAGAGAATGGCAGTTTGCAGTTTATTTTATACATTAGAATCAAAGGAGATGTAAGGGGTTACATGAAATCCATTTGGTGGTAGATTAGGGAGGTGGGAGAAAGCAAAGTGGAGAAATCTCTGAGATTAGATAAAAAGTAAAACACAGAGATGCATCTTATACGTCGGTGGGTACAGGATAGTAAATATTTACGGGACACCGAATGGCATGTGGGCAACAATACAACAGTGTGGTCTTGTGCTCTGGTGCGGGTGGTTGCACCTTCGAGGCGTCTGGAAAAGAAAATTACCCTGACATTTCAAAGGTATGTTATCTTAGATGCACAAAGAAAATAGACAATTTCAAAGGTAAAGGTTGACCTTTCTCAAGGAAGCTGTAGGCCTAGGACATGACTACCTACCATGACCACTTTTCGTTAGGACTTTCTACGTTCAGACCACCTTGAGCTTGTCAGGTTTACTATGTGACCCTTTTTCATCCACAGTTACAAGGATGAGTAAGATGTAGTCTTTGTCCTCAGATATCATGTCTATTAAAGGAGATGGCACAAGGCAGCTTTGAACTTAGGGGTCTAGTACGTAGACTGTATTCTTTTTGAGCCTCCTCCCTCTTCCTTGTGCCATTGCCCCTTCCTGTTTCATGAGTTCCGGGTGAGTTTATATTATCCAATTTGTTGGGTTATACAGATGCCATAACCTCATTTGTACTAAGGTACTTGAACTTCGTGTGTTTTGCCTGCCAAGAGCTTCAGCATTTAAAGTGCTTAAGACAGAAGAGCTACCTGCCAGTACATCATTAGTATAGTGGTGTTTAAAGCATGGGCTTTGTTGTCCGTCAGATCTGGATTCAAGTTCTGATTCTGCAAGTTTGCTGGCTCTGTGACCTTAGATGATTTACTTCCTCTCTAACTTTTAGGTTCCTCACCCAAAGCACAGGTATCCTTCAAGTTCCATTTTTATAAGACTGTTATGAAAATTGAGATAATGCCTGTGAAACACATTACCTGGCACATAGTGTAAGTTATTAGTATTGGTGTCGCTAGTAGTATAGACAGTTGGGGAGAGATTTGTGGATTGGAGAGGTCATCCTAAGCCCTTAGTACATAGTACTGAGTTAACAACTTTCTCTACTTAAGTATTAACTATAACCAAATCACGTAAGGACAAGTTTCTGCCATTTCCAGTGCTGGCATCCTTTTGCTCTTTATGATTTCAGTGGCAACACAATTTAAATCGGGTTCACAGTCCTGCCCGAGATAGCTTCACTTCAGCATCTAGGCCTTTAGGCTGTCAGCCCAGTCCTCAGAACAGAGGAGAGCATTTGATTGGGGGATGCTCCCAGTTTGACTCGGGTATCTCAGACAAAACCTCAAGATGATCCACATGCCATTTTCCCAGTGTTTGGCACAGTGACTAGATTGGATTTCCTCAGGTCAACAAAGTATTGTGTCATAAAACTGAGTACTAGAAATCCACTGGTTTCTAAACTTGTGTGTATGTGTGTGGTGGTCTTTACTCAACAAAAGCTTATGCAGAATGCCAGGAACACCGGTATGTGGAGTATCTGGTTGAAGCAGAGGTTCAGGGCCTGGACTCCTTCACCAGGTAGCCCCCATTTCTCTCTAAAGCGCTTCCAAGGAACCCTCAGGATTCTGAAGAAAACAATTTGATGAATACTAACTGAATCCCTTTTATGTAGTTGAGAAATTGGAGTCTAACATGGGGTCATGAACTAATTGAGGCTCAACCTGGCCTAGAATGCCTTAAAAATCTTAGCTGTTTAATGGTGCTTAAGAAGCAGCAGTTACTTACAAAGTATGAGTGGGGAAGCTTTAGTATGTGCGTTCATACCTCTAACTCTATTCCCAACTCCTAAAGAGTTCCAAAGGTCCTATTGAAAGCCTGCGTGAGACCACTTACTGGGCAGAAGATTCAGGGATCAGCTTGGCAAGGGGCCGGTAATAGGCCACGACAGGAAAGAAACTTGCAGAAATGGGCTGTGGGGAGGCCTCAACTGGCTACTTCCAATTTGCCTTGGTTTGGCCATGTGGGTGATCTTTGCCCATGTCGTGCTTGCTAAATAATTGAAAATTGAATGAAAATGTGAAGGCTTTTTTTCTCTCCTCCCCAACAGCTCACAAAGAAAGTGAACAACATAGAGACAGGCTGGGCCTTGGGGGCCACCTTTCACTTGCTGCAGTCTCTGGGCATCTCCCACTGAGGCCACACCCTTCCTCTGAGGCCTGCATTTGCCAACAACCTTTTAACGGGAGAAGGAGACAAGACTCAGTCATGTTATGAGGCGGTTTGGAAACCACCTGGATTGAAACCCAGCAGCTGGCTTCATCAGGAGGAAGAGGTTTTTGTAGACAGCTCTTGCCCTTAAGTCTAGAGATTTGGGTTTAATTAATTTTACACATCTAATAGGAACTGGTACCTAACCATTCTGCTTGCACGGCTGGTACTAGAGTCTAAATTTTTGAGCATGCTTGTGTGTCACAGAGAGCCAAAAGGAATAGCTTTGGAACTTAACCAAAGAAAAATCTCATTTCAACCCTTTGAGTGCCTCTTTCCTTTTGAACATTTTAAGTTTCCTCTTACATGCTAATCTTAGCTGACTGATTGCAATCCCATAGCCTGTCAACACCAGTATATTTTTCCTCCCTGCACATTGCCTTTCCCACCCTTATCATACCCATCCACCCACTTGCCCAAAAAAGACAGGAAAAAATATCTGGTTTTGTAATTCAAGAGGAAAGAAAGGTACCATCTCTGAAGTTGTGTGGTACTGCTTTGTGCTAGCTCCAATCAGCCAGCTGAGAGCTGTCCTCTTAGCAGGAGAGCAACTCCTACCTGTACAGCCTTAAGAAAAGAGGCCGTCCAGTCTCTAAGGACATGTTTTGGGAGAGCGTGGCTGCCTTGTATAGGCCACCTTCTTTTAATCAACTTTTTATGTCAACTGTGAGATTAATGAGTATGTCCAGCCTTCTAGGAATATGTGTTTATTCAGTGCTGTGCCTCCTTCCAGGCTCTGTTGATAGTAATTTGTCATCCTAATCTTATTTCTTTGTATTTCTAAGAAGTACATCTCTACCCTTCTATTGGAGGATCTAGATTTTGGCCGTAGCTCCTTTCAGTTTGCCTTTTTATTCTGTTTATAGCAACATTTCCTCCTACCTGGCCCCTGATCATTTTAGCTACCATCTCCTAAATTGTCTAGTTACAGGGTTTCTGATACCCTTCTCGATGATAAGCTAACATTTTATTTTCTTGGCCATTTTGGCCCTCACACTGTGGATTCTTTTTGGGTTGGAATGCTCTGAGCCCTTGATTTTGTGAATTACTTCCCCTAAAATTCATTATCTCGTACTTTCCCATACGCCCATCACCTACTTCTTGTCTGCCTGCTCAGCGCCCTTGGGCTTGAAGGATCTTCCTGTTGACTGGCTCTTTGACCTTGGCTCTTTACCTCCAGCTTCTTTCCAGCAGTTTGTATCTTCCACACTTGTAGCCATCACAGTAGCTTTCTTCTGGCACTCTCACCAAAAAAAAATGTTATTAAACACCTGGCCCTCACAAGAGCTCCTTTTTTAAAGTTATTCCACTGAGTCAGTAAGTGGTTAACATCTAATGTGCAAGTAGCTAGCCAAATTTTATCTTTATCTCCCACATTTTAGTGTGTTGTTTGGTTTCTTTATTTCATTGTGGAATTTTTTCAGATTCTTCATACTGACTTTCTTTTCTTTTTTACACAGACTTTTATACCAAGGTCACCTTGATACCTATTGTCTTCCTCAAAAGAATGCTAATACGTCATACCATCTTTAGAGTTGGAAACAGCCCAAAGATAGAATCCAGCCTTCTGTTGCAGAATCCCCTTAACATTTCTAAGTAGCTGTATTTAGCTTCTGGTTAGCATGTTTTGAGACAGCTCATTGCATTTGGGACAGCACTGATGTCAAATATCCCTTCAATGTGGCGCTGCAATCTCTCCTCTCAGTGGTCTTCTCTAACTGCTCCTTTCACAGCCTTTCCATCTCCTGAAGAAAATTCCTCCCGAGTTCTTTGTGGTCTCTCCTTTAACACTTGGCTTCTGGACCCCTTACCATTTTTGTCACACAGGTTGAGTGCTAGAACCAGTCATACACTAAATGTTGTTCCACATGATTAGGGAGAGACCAGTTTCTCTAGTAGAAACCAAGTGTTTTCCCCAAGAGGTAAGCTGTGTTCACTGAAGACTCCACCAGTTTGACGGTTGAGAGAGGCAAGATTCCCTGGTCTTTGTCATAGCTTGTCTGTGAAGATTTTCTTATGGACAGAGGCTGTTCAGACTCCTTTGGTCATCCCAAGTACCTCTAGAACTCTTGGATAGATGCATTAACTCCAGAAATGTGTCTACCTAAATTCTGATAAAATCTTGACTAGAACATCAGGAGAGAATTAACCAGTTTATCCATGTTAGGAGCAATATGGAATAAGAATTTTTATTTCTTAGAAAAATGACTTGTCTATAATGTCCTTTTGCCCCTTAGTGTACCTTTCGGGCCTCTTATTGAGGAATCCTATAGTGGCTAATATTGCTGGTTAAGTTTCTTTTCTATAAATGTGTTTATGTATTTCAAATACTTAGGACCTGGCCTGGCACATAGTGGATGTTGTGTGTTCACCATCATCATATGAAGAACATCCTCTGTGGTAACGGAGGGCCTTGTAAGATGTGCCTTAAAATTCTTCCTATTTTGCCTGATTTTATTTGCATACTTTTGGAGCGTCCATGTTCTTCTTTCCTGAGCTACCTTTCCAATTTTTGTGAAAGATGACCCCCCCTCCCCCCCCATTCAGTGGTGACCTTTCTGGACTCTGCTAGTAGTCATACAACTTTCACAGTAGTTGCCATCTTTCATTCTGGGCACATCTTTCCAGAGATTCCAGGAACATTTGTGACACTATCACTTTTTACTCTAGTATCTTATAAATTTTCTGCATTTGCCTGAAAAGCTCCCCTGTAGAAACATCTTTCTCATTCCTTCAGTAACTCAGCTAAACTAAACAGAATAGTTTAGCTTGGTTCAAAAGCAGACTCTTTCTTCTCATTTCATCAACAAATCAGACTTTTGGACAAAATTTTCTCTACAGTATACAAATCTAATGGATCCCCAAATCTCTTCAAGAGGCATCTCTGGTACTGCGAAGTGAGCTCTTCAAACACCCACAGCACCCCTACACCCATCAGCCACCAGTCCGCAACCAAATATGACAAATTCTGCTGCTAATCAGATATCCCCTTTGACCTGGCTCCTGAAGTTCTCACACCTGTGCAATGAAACTATTTATTGTTTTGTCACTGAACAGACAGTGGTGTCCCAGAGAGGAACCATAAAGAAAAGTGAGATCCGGTGCTGTGATAAGGAAGTAACAATGAGCAACAGATTTGGTTTTCTTTTTAGAAAGTCCAGTGCACCTACAACAAAGGTTAAAGCAATTTATTTTTAATTTTAAAACAGTAATTCTAACAAAAATGCATCAATTGAATATTTTTAATTCTTCTTTATCAAAAGATAATTGTATAGATTTATGACCAGCATTTAAAAAAAACTATAGATCTTCTCTTTAGAAAGGATTGTTAACAAGTGAAAATGAATGAGATAGCACCTTAAGTTGTTTTAGTAATAAAAAGTTATTTTCAACAAAAATCGTAAGTCTTTCTTTGGGGTTTTTCTTGGCTTGATTTATATACCCCTCCCCACAGCAAATTATCACTCATTATTTGGGTTCCACAGACCCCTTAAATAAAGGAGAAAAAGAAACTAGAGAATGCTAATATAAAGACAGTTTATTAAATTAAATCTTGAAACTGTATGATGGCCTTGGGAAAAGATGTTTATTTTTCTTCAATATAATCTGCAGAAGAGGAGCATTCATTTGCTTGCAAAGGCCATAATCTGTTCCTAAAGAGAAATGAAACAAAGTGAGTGATACTCTGACATTGTGAGGGCGGGTGAAGAAAATACTTGCAAGTATCCAAAGTGATTAAAGCAAAAACTCAGCAAAAGTCCCAGATAGATGCTCTTCACAAGAGTCCCTCCAAAGTGCCTTTCAATGGATGTTTCTCAGTAGAAAAAGCTGACCAAGCAGCAAAAGGAGTTGAAGCATCTTTATCTTTGAAAGCCCCTACTTGCTATTTTAAGCCCTTCCTTATCCTGTATAAAATTACTGCTTAGATAGGCCCTAGCACCAAAAGCCCAGCAAGGTCTTTTTTGCTCATTATTGGAGAAGATAAGAAGGATAATTTTACAGCCAAGAAAATTAATTCAAATTTAAGTCATTGGCAAAGTCATTCCTCGGTGACCAAGACTCTGAGAGCCATGAGCGACCTCTTACTTTGAGTGGAGATACTGCATTTGTGGCCTGCAAGCCCCACGTCCTGAGCAGCACAAGAGGGGTAGCACTGGTGGAATAGAGCCTTTTTAGCAGGTCAGTAGCGGCCAGAAGAGCAGTGTTGTGACGTTGTCGGTCTGTCTCATAACCTGTGAGGTGGCTCATGGAGCCTGGAGGAAAAAAGGAAAGTTACACCCTAATCTAATCCCATAGTGAAGTTTCCAAGAAAAGCGCACACACTTCTGTCCACCACATCTGGCTACTGAGGGGCATTCAGGGGTCCTGATTTTCTCTAACTACATGACCCCTGGATACTTCTTTAAGATACCAGAATCCTTACCCAAGTCTTTCCCATCGAAGGCTGCAGTTCTAAGGTGATGGACCAAGCTGGAGATATCCCCAAAGCCCATGTTGACACCTTGTCCTGCCAGGGGATGGACTCTGTGGGCTGCATCCCTGAGAATGAAGCAGAGTTTAGGTGTGGCCTCCAGCAGCAGAGTGAGAAGGGAATAGCTCTGCTCTGCCATTATCTTACCCGATGAGCGCCAGCCGAGGCCGGACGTACTCAGCAGCATGTCCCAACCCAAGGGGAAACAGTACTCGGCTTTTGGCGTCCACCTTGGCTACGCTTGGCGGCAGCTGGCGAGCTGAGACCTTAGTGGGCTTCAGAAAGGCAACGGCGTAGTGCAGCATGGTGCTGGCCGAGTCAACGAAGTCTGTGTGGTTAGCGTCACTCCACTGAGTAGCATCGGCCACAAAACAAAAGTGAAATTTCATCAGTGACTAGCAGGGAACTAAAAATTAAACAAGGAAACTCTTTTTATAACCAAAGCCAAGGGCAATGGTACCTAACATGCCTAAAACAATCTAGACCCCCCAAGTGACAAGTCCCTCCAATAAAGGCAAAACATAGATTCCAGGTTGTAGGATCAAGCCAAATTGCTAAGCCCCAACCTCAATCACCTGCACCAGCCACAATGTAGCTCATCCTCTTGCCTCTGACACGCCCCTCTGCTTAGAATGTCCTCCGACTTAGACTTCACCAGGATCTCACCTCAGAGCACCCGAGGCTGTCAGCTCTTCTTATAAACCTTCCAAACTCGCCTGTTTGTGTGCTCACCTCTTTGTTCCCATAGCATCCTATGCATATTCTACCACTGTTCTGAAATTGTCATTTATGTACCTTTCTCCTCACTTGACTATGAGCTGCCCTAAAAGCAGGGACTGTGTCTATCACCAGACCCTTTTATGTAGAAGGCACTTGTAATTATCTACACTAATAAAAGAGAAACATGGTAATTGGCGTACGACCGCTACCCTTCCCATTGGCTAATCCCCCTGTCACTCACAGAGTAGGGCCAAGATATGCAAATTAACTGGCAGCCAAGATGGCGGCCGGCAGCCAGGTAGCTGATGCGAACAGGGAGGCTTGCTTGCTTCAGTGACAGAGAACTCCAACGTTCCCCCGCCTGACTTGCCGGCCTCTCAGCCGCCACTC
>NW_006383013.1:409674-416451 GCF_000327345.1 Myotis davidii | reverse complement strand
GTTGGTGACAGAATTTCCATTTTTCAGGAGATTTACAGTTAGTACCAGTATTGAACCTGTCTGTCTAAAGCAAGGGTGGGGAACCCTCTTTCTGCCAGGGGCCATTTGGATATTTATAACGTCATTTAAGGACCATACAAAATTATCAACTTAGAAATTAGCGCGCTGTGTTTGGTCAAACATTAACTAACTCACCCCTAATGCCTTGGCAGGGCCAGACCAAATGATTTTGCGGGCCTTACATGGCCCATGGGCCGGACAATCCCCACCTCTGGTCTAAGACCCCCCACTGAAATGTTTAACCCCTCTACAAAATTATCAACTTAGAAATTAGCCTGCTATGTTTGGTCAAACATTAACTAACTCACCCCTAATGCCTTGGCAGGGCCAGACCAAATGATTTTGCGGGCCTTACATGGCCCATGGGCCGGACAATCCCCACCTCTGGTCTAAGACCCCCCACTGAAATGTGATTAACCCCTCTCCAAAACATTCTGATGAATTAGGCTTCAAAGGTTCAGGTACCTGGGACCCAGTAGAGCTGCTCAAGATTACCTAAGAATTACAGCTTCAAAAGAGGCCAGTGCTAACTTCCACCCAGGCAGCTGTTCAATCAGCATAACAGCAGCCCATGACCCTCAAAGGAGCACACAAGTTACTGATTCCTATTGTTTGGATTCCCCTGAATGCCCTCCTCCACCTCATCCAGACCGAGCCTTTCAGTTACAAAAGGGCAGCTGGTTGGTTACTTCTTTTTCCTACTCAAACTGCCTTTCTGTATCTACCCCTGCAACACCTCATCAGGCACACAAGTTGATACTCACAAAGGCGGAGTTAATGGCATCCACAAAGTTCTCCTCGTCCATGCTGACCAGCTCTGCTGCATGCTCATGGGATGTGGACCAGACCAAGGAACTCAAGGTGTCTGAGAGCTGTCTCAAAAGAACACCATCAATACTGAGAGCTGAAACCTCTGTTCTTGGGCACTATCAAGCATAAAGGCATGAAGGAGACACGGAGCTAGCCGGGAGATACTTCACTTGGAACCTGAAAATGGCTGAGAGGAAATGAAGTCCTAAAAGGGAGGCTGGATGGTTTAAGCAGACCAGCCAGACAGACTTCTTACCGGGAGCAGAGCGATGGGCCCGGAGGGAAGAAATCTCTGCCACGCTACATTGTTTTCTGTGACCTGTAAGAGTCTGTTTTTTATCTTTTTACTGGAGGCACGGTGGAGGAAATTCTTGCACAGGAGGGGGGTTCCCTCAGTGGTTTAAGCAGACCAGCCAGACAGACTTCTTACCGGGAGCAGAGCGATGGGCCCGGAGGGAAGAAATCTCTGCCACGCTACATTGTTTTCTGTGACCTGTAAGAGAAAGGAGACCGGTTGTGAGACGTACACATATCAAACACCAGCAGGGCCCCCAGATGGTGGGCTCAGGGTCTTTTTTTTTTTTAAATCCTCACCTGGGGATATGTTTATTGATTTTAGAGGGAGAAGAAGGGACAGGAAAACATTCATGTGAGAAAGAAACATCAATCGGTTTCCTCTTATATGTGCCCCCACTAGGGATCAAACCCGCAACCTAGGCATGCACCCTGACTGGAATCGAACCTGCCCTCTTTCGGTATACAGGACAACGTCCCAACCAACTGAACCGTACTGGCCGGGGCTGGGCTCAGATCTTACCTCTGACAAATGCAGAGTAGCCACAACAGCAGACTGGTCGTAGTCCCAGCTGACATTCTGGATTCCAGCAGCTTGCCGTACCGCTGAGTTGTGACCATCCGCACCAATCTGCACAGAGACAAGAGCCTGCTAAGTCTTATAATCTTTGAGTAAATGAAACTGCTCCAGAAGTTTGTCTCTGCCTCCTAAAGATTTCTCTAGTTCTAACTGCTGGCAAGCCCATCTATGGCAGACAACTTTTTATCGTGCCTGCCTCACTCACAGCTCTAAAGGGGCGGCTCTACATCTGTGACATCTGGACATCTGACCCACGAGGTGCCAGCCACAGGTTAAACCCAGCCAAATTCCCTTGCTATTTAGACTAGAAAGCAATAGGCAGGCACCAGAGCTGAACAGTCCTGATGAAAGGTGAGGGAGGGCTGCCATGGAAAAGGGAAAGCTGATGGGCAGAGAGAGGAAAAATATAAGACACAAGGAGATGACTTACAGGGCTCCTGGGAGGGAAAGAACAGCCTCAATTTCTGATACTCTGGTTCCTGTCTCTGTGAGGCCAGCTGTCCTTATTTCATGACCTAAGATGGTCCAGGAGGTTTGGTCCTGTACAGGATTTACAACAAGACCATCTTAACTGGAGCTGGCTTACTGGGTACTAGTCCTTATAACCAAAAGCTTAGCCTAAAATTAACATCAACTGTAGCTTAGATGGAAAACTAGAGGCCCTAGAATTGAGGCTACAATGTGGCTATGCAAGACCCCTGGCGAAATAAGAATCTTCAACTACCAACAATTTGGTCTGGAGGGTGCTGCCATCACCTAGGGTAATATGAACCCAAGGGCTGGAGTCTGCCATGGAAATCGGAGAAGGCCAGGTATAGCCGACTGCTTTGCTCCGGTAGAGAACAGTCACTCGGTCTAGGGAGGTCAGAAGAGAAAACACAAAACATTAGGAAGACGGCCCACACAGGCCTGAAGAAAAGCCATCACTAAACCTAAAGCAAGGTCCCAGGACACTGTCTCTTGTCCTTTACTCCTAAACAAGAAAAGATCTAAAAAATCCTCATGTGACTGGTGCTGTCGTCTGAGAGCTGGTACACAACAAAACCACAGGGATGAGTCAGTGTAAAAAATCGATCTCTCAGTGAATGGTCAGCCTACAGCAGGCACTCTTCCCCTCCTGCTCTTCCCGTTCACTCTACGCTTAATGAGCCCCTGTGTGCTTTCAGAGTAAACAGCATGGAAATACCACGGGCTCAAACTTCTAGATTTCAGAACATTTTTCTTCCCCCTGGAAATCATTTTACTTCTCTGACCATAAAAATGATATGCTCACTGTAAAAGTCTGAACAAAAGAAAAGTTTAAAAGGGGGGTGGGGAGAACCACCCTCAGTCATGCCCTGAGACAACTACAGTTAAGGCTTTGCCATAGAGCTTACTAAACAATTTCCATACATGTTTATGTGGCGTGCACACCCTCACACACACAAGTGGGATCATGTGACATGTAATATTTTTCACCAATAGACGGTGGGACATGTTTCTAAGTTACTAAATATTAGGTCTAAATTATCTTTAAAAGATGCACAGAAGCTCATTACATGGGTGAACTACTACCCATACCAAAAGCATTTCAGGTTGCTTCTAATTTTTTCTCTTTAGAATAACCCTGAAATACTTGCAAATCATATACTGAATAAGGAATTTATATTCAGAATACATAAAGAACTCTGGCCTGGCCGATATAGCTCAGGGGTTGAGAGTCGATCTATGAACCCAGAGGTCACGGTTCGATTCCTGATCAGAGCACATGCCAGGATTGCGGGCTCAATCCCCAGTTGGGAGTATACAGGAGGCAGCCGATCAATGATTCTCTCTCATCACTGGTGTTTTTAGCTCTCTCTTCCTCTCTGAAATCAATTTTTTTTTAATTAGAAAAGAACTATAACTCACAAAAAGACAAATAATCCAGTTTTTAAATGGGCAAAAGATTCTGAATACACCTTTCTCCAAAGACAAACAAATGACCAAAAAGCACATGAAAAGACACTCAACACTATTAGTCATCAGGGAAATACGAACCAAACTATAATGAGATACCATTCCATAGTCACTAGGATAGCTATATATATATTTTTTAAAAAGGGGTAGAAGCCCTGGCCGAGTAGCTCAGTTGGTTAGAGCATCCTCCCAATATGCCAAGTTTATGGGTTTGATCCCTGGTCAGGGCACATACAAGGGAATACAACTGGCAATAAAAAAGAATAAAGTACTGACATGTTAGAACATGAATACATCTCAAAAATACATTCAATAGGAGAAGTCGGCAGCAAAGAATACATGTTTTATGAGTCTAACTATGAAATGTCCAGAACAGGCAAATACCAAAAGACAGAAAGTAGAGTAGTGGTTCCAGGGGCTGGGGGTTGGATTGGGGAATATTATGAATGAGCTCCAGGTTTCCTCTGAGATAATGGAAATATTCTAAAGTCATGTGATGATGGTGGCATAACTCTATAAATAATAAAAATCATTGAATTGTACACTTAAAATGGGTAAATTTTCTGGTATGTAAATTATACCTGGATAAAGCTATAAAAGAAAAACCCTAAGTATCAGAATGTTTGTTTATGGTGCACATTCAGTATTTGTAAAAGGGATCCTTTCTTCCAATGAGCCCAGAGTAATTCTAAAGAGTTCACCTTCCAGAGAATGAAAGGGCGATGGAGAGATGGGGCCTCACCTGACACGGCCTCCAGCTGCTTGGTGAGGGCATGCATGATGACGTCGTTCTCCACTATATAGCCCATGTCATCCAGGTTATCCTTGTCGAACATGATCAGGGCCTCTGAGCAGGCGTCCCACACCTGGCAACACAAAGGGAACGTCTGCATGACAACCCAAGGAAAAGGACATTACTGCTTTCCCAAGTGACAGAGCAGAATGATCACAAACTGTCAATCCCTCTGGCAGGACATAAGGTGAGAAGAAAATTCTCTTGGGAATGCTTTGCCCCACTTTCTTGCCACTGATTCTTGCCACGTTCTCAGAAAACCTGGAGAATGTGGACTCTAATATCTTAACACAAGAGACCAAGGTATCTTGCCAAGAGTGATAAAGGAAGCACCTGCATTCGCCGAAAGGCTCTGTATCTCATGTTGCAGATGTGGTCCCAGGCACCGAAACCTACAAAAGAAAGGATCTATGTAGAGAGCAGAGCATCCTTCCCGGGCTCCTGTGTCCCTCCGTTCTGTTGTTAGAGGTGGTGCTCAGTGTTCTCCATAATAGAGAAATACTCTCCCCTTCTGTCCTGTTTGGTGGCAGGAGCTACGCTACTCTGTTCCCCAGTTCAGATTACACTCTGAAAAAAGACCAGCTTTCATGATCAACAGGTCAAATCACATTGTAAAGTAGGGGAAACGAATACGGAAATCTAAGCCATACTGTTCTTTTTTCTTTGCCATCCTATTGAAGTCACAAACTCTGAATAAAGACTACTTTTTGTTGATCTCCATGGCACTGAAGAGATTCACTCATTGAGGAAATATTTACAGAGCACCTAAAATGTGACAAATACATTTCTAGGTACTGAGCAAAAAGTGGAAACCAAACGGACAAAGTCCCCACCTTTCTGTAGCTAACATTCTAATGTATTATTTGTGGTAAAAAACAAATACGTAATATGTCAGGTGGTAGTGTTATGAAGAAAAATAAAGCAGTGTAAGGGGCTAGAGAATGATACGAGAGTCTATTTTAGATAAGGTGGTTCCAGACAGGATAGTCTGAGGGAATAACATTTGGCAGAGACCTAAAGACAATTTGCTGACAGCTGGTCCTGTTTGCACACATCCATCTTCACCCCAAAAGCATTTATTACACAGGCTCCCTAGCTTCCTACAGGGCGGACTCTGGGAATGAAGAGGGTGGGGCTACTGGAAGTGAATGCTCATAGCTAGTTCATATAGTTTTAGTTCCACTCATTTATAATGACCCCACATCACAAATGAAGTCTATGCGATGGACCCACATGTCCCAAGGATGTCTTCCTCAGACTGGGAACTGGCACATGAACGATTTCAGAGGTCCGCATCTTCAACTACCCGCCAGACTCCAACCACACCCCTCTCCTACCCGCCTCAGCGAGCTCCCTCCGCCCAGATGCTCGGGGAGCCGAGAGAGACAGGAGATTGGTTCTATGAGAGAGGATGTTCTACTCACTGCTGAGAAGGGTTGCAGAGCCAGGGGAAATGGAGCTGACCCTGTTGCTGTAAGTTTCTGGCAATTTCTCCAATACTTTCTTTGGACCTGCTTCTAGCAACAGGATTTTCTTATCATGAAAGTGAGTATCATATCCTAAAAAACAAAACAAAAAAAACAGGCAAAATTTTATATCATCTTAGGAAAATCAGAATTTTTCATTGCCAAGAGAAGCAACAATTAATTCCTGAACCCATAGGTACAAATTTCTTACAAAGCACACAAAAAGGAAACACCATGCAGAGTCCTAGCAATAACACATACCACCATTTCAGCCATGTGAGCCACCCTGCCAACTGCCGTAAGGTAGTACTTAGACACCAGATATTTCTAATCCTCAAAGAATAACATCACTGAAAATTACAAATCCTGTTCAACAGAAAAAATGTAGTTAATAAGCAAAATTCACTGTGACGTCAAGATTAACTCAAGGATAAAGAATTAGTCTGTAAAAGGGGGCCAAAAATACATCAGTTGTGCCTGCAAATCTGATCCTAAAACATTGCAGAGGAAGTAAAAAGGGAACTTGGGCCCAGCTGGCGTGGCTCAGTGGTCGAGCGTCAACCTATGAACCAGGAGGTTAGGGTTTGATTGCTGGTTAGGGCACATGCCCAGGCTACAGGCTCCATCCACAATGTGGGGTGTACAGGAGGCAGCCAATCAATGATTCTCTCTCATCACTGATGCTTCCACCTCTCTCCCTCTCCCTTCCTCTCAGAAATCAATAAAAAATTATTTAAAATAAAAAGGGGTGAGGGGGGGGGACTTGAGGATTCCATCACTGGGTGTCTGTAGCACATTAGTCAGTCCCTCCAGTGTCTCAGAAAAAGACACAGGGC
>NW_006383013.1:407464-409587 GCF_000327345.1 Myotis davidii | reverse complement strand
TTAGAAAACTCATGTGTCAAAAAAATATTAGAGAATTTACAAGTTTACAAATAACAATGTAAAAGGGAAATACAGATATTTCAAACCTAGAACAGAAATTTGAGTTTGAAGAAATATCAAGGAAAACATAAGCTGACTGATACGACAAGATGAAGAGCCATCTATCTAAAATCAAATGGTGTGGAACTATAAAGTAAGGTCAGTCAGCATATCCACTACTGACAAGGCATTTTCTTTGGGATACATGCCATGACGATCCAGCGGAGACCTCAGCACACACAAAATCCGTAGCAGGTAGTTCACTTGACTCAACAGGAGAAAACACCCCCACTACACCTGCCTACGAAAGGTGTATAACACTGCACAAAAGTTAAGAGGTAAAGTTATTACAAGACAATTCATCACTTCCCTGTGTTTCTCATTCTCAAAGTGTCGTCCTCAGACCTGCATCCATCCCCAGGGACACATGTTAATAAAGGGCCTCACCTGGGCAAACTGAATCAGTTACTGGGGGTAGAACTGTGAACCCTCATTTCTAAAGTATCCCCCACAAACGTGCAACAGTGATTGTCCGTGAAGAGAACTGGGTGGCTCACAATAAAAAATGAAGTCTTACTTTATATGCTTTACTAGAGGCTCGTGTACGGACTTGTGGGGGAAGAGGGGGGGTCCCTCGGCATGGCCTGCAGGGATCGGGCCTAAACCGGCAGTCCAATGTTGCCTGCGGCTCCTGCTCATCCCTGCACCGCTGTGCCTGCTGCCACCCCTCAGTAGGCTCACTGCCCTCCGCTGCGGTCTCCAGGCTGTGGCGGCCAGCCGGGAGCTCTGAATCTGGCACCCCTCGGTCAGCTGAGCAGCGCTCCTGCTGTGGGAGCGCACTGACCACCAGGGGGCAGCTCCTGCAATTGAGCGTCTGCCCCCTGGTGATTAGTGCGCATCATAGCAACCGGTTGAACGGTCAAACGGTTGCTTAGGCTTTTTCTTTGTATTTCAAAATTCCTTTTGAATTTTATATATGTGCCTGTCTTAGTTTTTCAAAACCCAAAACCAAAACAAAACAAAACAACCCAGATGATTCTTAAATGCACCTGAGAACCACTATTTTAATCCATTTATCAATAGGTACAACAAAAAGAGCCGTCAGGGACAAAGGGTATATACACAAAAATCTTTGCTTTTCCTAATTACTGGCTTTTGAGTGCAAATTACTTAAGTTTTCTTGAGCTTTAACTTCCTTACCTGTACAATCAACAATCAAGATTACGAAGATTAAATAAAAATGTATGTAGAATACTTTAAAATATGCCTATCCATAGCAAGTGCTTAATAATTGATAACTATGTTTTCTATAATTACTTTGAGACTCAGCCCATCAGCTTATACATAGCATTGTTTCCCACCAGTTTCCTAGAAGAGGAACCACACTCTAACTCTCAAGTCAACAAACACTATATTAGTGATCTTTGTGAGGCCAGAAAAATCAAACCTAATTTCTGAAAGTCACTGTACAGTTGTTAAAAGCAAGCTTTCCTGAGCTTGGTGATCTGGGTTTGAATTCAGATTCTGCTAGTGCCTGGTTATGAGACTCTATTCCTTACTTAACCTTTGCCAGGCAACTTTTCTCATATAAAAATGAAAGTAATATCTACCTCACAGGGTAGTGAAGCAGCCAAAACTATAAATATGAAAGCAAAGTTCTTACCTCACCTTATACACAAAGTTTAACTCAAAGTAGATGATAGGCTTAAATGTAAGAGCTAAAACTATAAAACTCTCAAAAGAAAGCATAGAAGTGAATCTTCATGACTTTGGGTTAGGTAATGATTTCTTAGATATGACACCAAAAACAGAAGTGGTGAAAGACTGGTAAGTTCAATTTCATCAAAATTAAAAACTTTTGACGCTAGCCGGTTTGGCTCAGTGGTTAGAGTGTCAGACTGCAGACTGAGGGTTGGGGGTTCAATTCCAGTCAAAGGCAGGTACCTGTATTGCAGGCTGGATCCTCACTCCCAGTCGGTGTGCAGGAGGCAACCAATCAATGTCTCTCTCACATCGATGCTTCTCTCTCTGTCTTTCCCCCTCCCTCCCACTCTCTCTAAAAATCAATGGAAAAAATATCCTCA
>NW_006383013.1:406753-407152 GCF_000327345.1 Myotis davidii | reverse complement strand
TCTTGGTGAGGATGTGGAGCCACTGCCACCCGCATACACTGCTGGTGGGAACGTAAAACGGTGCAGTCACTGGAAAGCAGTCTGGCAGTTTCTCAAAATGTTCAACAGAATTACCATATGACCCAGCAATTCCACTCCTAGGGATCTATTTAAGATAACCAAAAATGTGTTTACACAAAAGCGTCTGTTTGGCTGAATTACCATATGACCCAGCAATTTGACTCCTAGGGATCTATTTAAGATAACCAAAAATATGTTTACACAAAAGCGACCACCACTTAATGAATGAATCAACAAAATGTATTATATACACACAATGGAATATTATTCAGCCATAAAATGAATGAAGTATTGGCACATGATACAGCCGATGAACCCTGAGAACATTAAGTAGATTTC
>NW_006383013.1:401631-406697 GCF_000327345.1 Myotis davidii | reverse complement strand
AATTCAAAAATGGCAATTGCCAACACAATAGCCATTAGTGTGAATGAATCAAAATTATAACTATTTATACCTATTTTTTGTCAGATTGGCAAAAAATACATGTTTTGGTGCGCCACGGGATTTCAGCAATTAGTTTATGTGTGCCATGAGATGAAAGCCATTGAAAATCACTGGCCTAGAGCTAAGATTGGGGGGAAATGGGCAGCGGCTGCCAATGAGTTCAGATTTCTTTTGGAGGTAATAAACATGCTCCAAAATGTGTTGTGATGGCTGCACAGTTCTGTGAGTACACAAAAAAACGCGCACATTAAATTGTATGCTTCAAATGGGTGGACTTTAACTCTGGCCCCATGGCTCAGTGTGTTACAGTGTCCGATTCACCAAGGTTGCGGCTCCATCCAAACAATCAACCAATGAATGCAAAAATAAGTGGGACAACAAATCCATGTTTCTCTTTCTCTCAAATCCGTCAATAAATAAAATAGTGGTAAATGGGTGAAATTTATGATATGCAAATTATATTTCAATGAAGCTGTTAAAACACACACACACACACACAAAGAGGAAAGAAAGGAAAAAGGAGGAGAGGGAGGGGGAGGGGGAAAACACCGTCCTAGCCCAATGCAACAATGCCTGACTGCTTCCAGTTTTGCCCATAGCTAAATAACCCTGAGCAGGTCTACACTGAGTGGCCAGATTATTATGACCACCCCATCAGTACTTCCAAAAATACTGAATACTGAAAACTCCCTAAGCAAATACTCTCAAGGTTTTATTATTATTACTTGCATAACTCATTCACTTCACTGTACTGATGGGGTGGTCATACTAATCTGGCCACTCAGTGTCTTTCCCTTCAGGTTGGAAGGACTCCTAAGGTACCTCCCACTTTTGACCCTTCGGCACCCGAAGAACCCTGGGGCCCTGGGGATCCTATGGGGGAGGGAAGGGGCCACAAGATCCGCAACGCTCAGACTTTGGGAAAACAGTGCCAGAACTCCCAGGGTCCCCACCGCTCCACGGCCCCTCTCCCCCACACGGCTGGCCTTGGAGATGCGCTTACCCAAGGCACAGGCCATGGCGGCGCCCACCAGGCCTCCACCTGACACCACCACATCGTACACGGTGTCTGCCGGGGCACCGGCCCACCTCCGACAGGAGACTAGCGGGCCTCTGCGGGCAGCCGCACGTGCACCCCCGACCCGGCTCCCAGCCAACAGAGCCGCCATGGTGCAGACCCGCTCCCTCCTCGGCACCCCGCTAGGCCCGCCTTCGGTAGCACTTCCAGAGCAGAGCCCTCCAATCACTTGCCGCCTCAGCCTCCCGGCCTCAGAACCGGAAATAGGACGTGAAAGGGAATAGCCAATCGGAGAACAATCCTTGCCTCGTTGGGCGGGATGGATTGGAGGCTCCCTGGTAGGGGACTGGTTCAAGCATCCGCCTGGGAGCCAATCAGAGCACAGGTCTAGAAAGGGGCGGGACTTGGCTCGCGTAGGTAGCGCCGCCACCGCAGTCACCCCTGGTGTCGCGGACGCTCTGTCTCTGCCCCACTGAGAAGATGACCGTGGGGAGGCGTGCGGGAGCCTCGGGCGGCGCTCGGAGCCTTCAGGTGAGGAAGAAAACAGGGGGGGAAATCAGGTCTGGGCCCCGGAAAGGAGTGCCTAGGAGAGGAAAGTGTTTGACGTTGCCTTGGAGATAGACGTAGAGGCGTGGTCCCGAGGGGCGTGGGATTAAAATTGGTCGCGTTTAGCACTGCCTGAACCCATGAGCCCTATGTCGTCCTCTTCGCAGAACCGTGCAGTGGCCCTCAGTTTTCGCTTTATCCTCTCAACTACCCTAAGGCTGTCGTGGACTGTTGTCTCCATTTTGTATGAGAAAACCGTGGCACAGAGAGATTAAGAAATTTGCCCCCAAATCCATATAAACAGAAAGTAGAATGGTGGTTGCTTAAGGCTGGCGGGAAGGATGAGGGGTGTGCTGGGAAGTGAGGTGGGGAAGGGTTGGGAAGGTTGTGGGAAACGGAGTGACTGCTAAATGGCATGGGCTTCTTTTTGGAGTGACTAACATGTAAAACTGGTGGCGGTTGCACAACTGTGAATATACTAAAACCCACTGCACACTTTATTTATTTTTATTTTTTAAATTGATTTATTGATTTTTTACACAGAGGAAGGGAGAACGATAGAGAGTTAGAAACATCGATGGGAGAGAAACATCGATCAGCTGCTTCCTGCACACCCCCCACTGGGGATGTGCCTGCAACCAAGGTACATGCCCCTGGCCGGAATCGAACCCGGGACCCTTCAGTCCGCAGGCCGACGCTCTATCCACTGAGCCAAACCGGCCAGGGCCCCAATGCACACTTTAAACAAGTGAATTGTATGTATTGCATCATATGTGAATTATATCTCAATAAAGTCCTTTAAAAAGGAAGCTTCCTAAGATCACACACTCTTCAGTAGTAGAGTGAGGGCTAGAGCACCTACATAGCTTTGACTCAGTCTAATGTTCTTTGCAGTGTTAGAGCTGGACCTTAGAGAACCCAGTAAAATCATCAGCAAGTCCAGCTGCAGTCAGTCATCCTCTGGTCCCATCCTGGCACCACCACACCTTTCGCACTGGCCCTCTTACTACCTCTCCAAGAGCCAAGTGTGTTCCTGCCTCAGGTCCCTGCCTCAAGGTCTTTGCTGTTCCTTGAACCCAGAAACTGCTTACCCCAGATCTGAGCAAGGCTGGCTCCTTCCCATCAGTCATGTGTAAATCCCGAACTCCTCCACCATGAGAAGTGAAAATCATCCCAGGTCTGAGAAAGTACAATTCAGACCGTAGGAGACAGATAAGGCAGCAGCAAGATCAGCAGAAAACGGTGTTTCTCATAGGACCACACCATACTGTAAAATGACCAACACCCCCTTCTAAAGGGTTATGCTTACCTATCCATTACTTACCCAGCCCACTTGTTCTTATCACCTTTTGAGTAAAAATTGCTCAGTCATCCACTTAGTAAACTGCCCCCTCTTCACAACAGCATCCACTCAGAGTTGATCCCTGCTTCCCCTCTCATCAGAATTATTCAGGACAAGCTAATCCTAGAAAAAGCCCCTCTCCCACTCTCTTTCTAAAAGCTAGCCCCTCCCAAGTTCCCTATAATTTTCCATAGTTTACTGCAGCAAGTTAATAAACCTAACTCTGATTATAGTACAAGCATACACACCTACCACAATATATTTCTATCTTTACATAAGTATATATAGTCTTTATCTGATGGTTTTTTTAGGCCAGATATAAGGAAAGCTTCCTGTAGCTACTCTATAATCCCATAGTTTTGGATTTCACTAAATTATTATCTTTTATCTGATGTCTTCCTTTACTAGAATGTTAGCTTCATGAAGGTAGGGGCCTTGTCCTGTTCTCAGCTTAATGCCTAGAGCAGATTAATCACCTAATAATGTATATTTTCTGGAGTTTTTAAACCTAGTTGGGTTTCCCATATTCTAGAACATTGCTCATTCAGCTAGACCACATTGTCTCTCCTGTTAATTATTCATTCCTAGTGACACAGTGGAAATCAGCTAGAATATGAGGAAAGCAAAGGTATAGACAGAGGAAGCAAGAAAAGGAAGATTGACAAAAGGTGGTAAAACCCAAATAGGGCAGGGCCCAAAGAGTGGCAAGGTCATGGGTAGGATTCCTGGAGGGAGCAGAATGCCTGGTGCAGAGTAGTTTCTCTGTAAATGCTCACCGCACTGCATGAAGTAGGGACCCAGTTTCAGGTCTTTGCTTCTCTTTCCCGTCTTTTGTCAACCAAAGGTTGCTGCCACAATTCAACACCAAGTCCCCAATTTTGGGTGCAGTACAGGAGAGATTTTATTCAGTAAAACAACTCAAGGGTTGCAGCTCAGTTTGCAAACCTGGGAAACACAGTCTGCTGGCTTATACAGAGAAGAGTGTCTGCCTTCTAGTCTCTGATTGATCAGCTTTCATACAAATGAACCACAGACTTCTTGTGTCCTCATTGGTTAGTTAATATGCAAATGAGGACATAGTTGCACAGCTCCAATTGGATAAGGTAGGTCTTCAGCCCATTGGTTGAATTATAGCTCCAGGAGCTCTATTATAAGGGTCAACTCAGATGGCAGGAACATAGTACATGAGGCTGGCAGCTCCAGCTGAGGTTTTCCCTGATATGCCGTGGGGGTGAGGGACCATTGTAGACAGTGGCTGCTACACTCTGGTTATGAATTTGAGCCCAATTAACACAAGGAGCCCAATTAACAAAAGGAGTCCTTGGCAGGTATATTCTTTCTTGGGATTGACACCTTCAACCAAGCACACCCCATATACCAATTTGTGAAATTTCTTTTTTTTTTCTTGGATAAAAATTCTTTTTTTAAAATTTTTTTTTTATTGCTTAAAGTATTACATGTATAAAGAGTATTACATGTGTCTCCTTTTCTTTTCCCCCTTGACCTTCCCCCGGCCTCCCCTACTCCCCAGTGTCTTGTGTCCATTGGTTATGCTTATATGCATGCATACAAGTCCTTCCGTTAATCTCTTACCCCATCCCCCCCCAACCCTCCCCAGCCTTCCCGATGTAGTTTGACAGTCTGTTCGATGCTGCTCTGCCTCTGTATCTATTTTTGTTCATCAGTTTATAATGGTCTTTATTATCCATAAATGAGTGAGTTCATGTGGTATTTTTCTTTCATTGACTGGCTTATTTCACTTAGCATAATGCTCTCCAGTTCCAGCCATGCTGTTGCAAATGGTAAGAGTTCCTTCCTTTTTTATAGCAGCACTAGAGGCACGGTGCATGAAATTTGTGCACTGGGGGAGGTGTCCCTCAGCCCAGATGCACCCTCTCCAATCTGGAACCCCTCAGGATGTCTGACTGCTCGTTTAAGCCCAATCCATACACCGGCAGTTGGACATCCCTCTCACAATCTGGGACTGTTGGCTCCTAACCACTCGCCTCCTTGCCTGCCTGATTGCCAAAACCTGCTTCTGACTGCTGGCCCGATCGCTCCCAACTGCCCTCCCTTGCTGGCCCGATCACCCCCACCTCC
>NW_006383013.1:387927-401413 GCF_000327345.1 Myotis davidii | reverse complement strand
AGCATCATACTGTTGTTTTTTTAACACGTATATTTTTATTGATTTCACAGAGGAAGGAAGAGAGAGATAGAACCATCAATGATGAGAGAGAATCACCGATTGGCTGCCTCCTGCACAATCCCCACTGGGGATTGAGCCCACAACCTGGGGAATGTGCCCTTGACTGGAATTGAACTTGGATCCTTCAGTCTGTAGGCCCGCACTCTATCGACTGAGCCAGATGAGCTAGGGCATGAAATTTCTTTAGAACACATCTTATGTCCACATTGTCTTTCCTGTTAATTAAAATTTTTCTTTGTTCCTCCCCAGTCCCTAATATATAGAGGCTTATTCAAAGAGAAATTAACAGCTATGTTTTGAATAAATTTGAAATCATAGTTTGACCCCGGTCTATCCTATTTCATTTTAGATATTTCCCCCCAAATCCTCCTCAGACACAGAGGCAGAAGAGGAGCTGTCTGGGGATGGGCTGTTTTTGCCTAGCGCTGGCAAACTTGATGAGTTCCTCAGTCTGGAGGAGACAGATTCTACTTCTGCTGACTCAACCGGGAGCTTTTACGAGACCCTGCGAGCACTGATGCAGAAAGGCAGGTGGTGCCTGTCAGAATCCCTTCATCAGTCTGACCCAGTCAGCGATGAGAGCCTCTCTGAAGATGATGAGGACCTGGAGCGTTTCTTCCAGAACAAAGGCGGGGGGAAGCCGCAGGTGCAGTACCCACCGTCGCCAAGGTGAGGCACTGCAGTTCAACAGCTGCTTCACTGTGTTTCTTCCCCAGGAAAGCAAAGACCACTTTTTCAGGTTGCCATTTACCCAGGCTCCAGAAGAATCAGCTTCTGGATCCAAACATGGGTTCTGATTCCTACCCGGCAGTCCTAAATCACTCTAGGTAACCCTTAGTCACCCGGAGCTCTGGGCTCGATCAAACTGATGCCTTTCCCAAACACACTACCTCCCTGAGAATGGCAACAGGGCACATTTGCCTTGGCCAAACCCTGTTATATGTAGGTATGCTTTACCTCATTTAATATTTATTTTTCTCCTCCCCATCACCCTGTAAATAGACATTATTTTGCCATTTTACAGATGAGGAATTGAGGTTCCAAGAGAACCTTGCTGAAGGTCACACAGCTGGCAATTGTTTAAAGCAGGATTTGACTCTGGCTCTGTCTGACTCTACAGCCCTGCTCTGCACCGCTGCGCTGTCCCCCTATGAAACTATTAGAGTGCAAAGTGGCAATTTTTGGATCAGTTTTGAGAAGAGATTTCTTACTAAGGCTGCTAGATGGCCTGTGGGAAGGAGGGAGGCCTGGTTGAGGAAGGGAAAGGCTTAGAGGCCTGTGGGGCTGTGATGTTAGGCTGAAAAGCTAGATGCAACCTGCTGGCAAAGAGGTCTGGAGAGCAGTGGGGAGGAGGGTCTGGGAGGAGCCGGGCCTCCTGGCCACCCTGTCCTCCAGGCACACTGCTTTCTTCCCCCAGGTGTGGCTACACAAGGCGCTGCAGCTCCCTGAGCAACCTACCCTCCGACATTCCCAAGGTTCAGTCCCAGCCTCCCACAGGCTCCAGGCCTCCTTCCCAGCACAGAAGTCTCAGCTCCTGGGCATCCTCCATCACTGTTCCTCAGCCGTTCCGTATGACGGTGCGTGAGGCCCAGAAAAAGGCCCAGTGGCTGGCCTCACCTGCCTCCTTCGAGCTTGAGAGGCAGCAGGCCCAGAGGCAGGGCCAGGAGGAGGCCGAGTGCCACCGGCAGTTCCGAGCACAACCCGTGCCTGCGCATGTCTACCTGCCCCTCTACCAGGAAATCATGGCGCGCAATGAGGCCCGAAGGCAGGCAGGGATCCAGAAGAGGAAAGAACTGCTCCTCTCCTCTTTCAAACCCTTCAGCTTCCTGGAGAAGGAGGAGCAACGGAAGGAAGCCGCTCAACAGAGGGAACTGGCCGCCAGTGCTAAGGCCAAGGCCCCCAAGCCGACTGCCACTAGAAGGATCCCCAGGTCCATTCTGGAGCCAGCTCTCGGGGACAAACTCCAGGGTAAAGACAACCTTGCCACCTTGCTGCCTCCTGCCGGGGGTGCAGTGGGGATTTAGTCAGGCTCAGGGGTTAGCCTGGCTTGGAGATGAGCTGTTCAGGTGGCCCTGCTAGAGGCCACTCCCTGCAGGCCATGGAGTAGGCTGGGTGTATTTACACAAGGGGGAACCCTGTAAGGAGCAAGGAACCAGGAGATGTCCTGCATCACTCCCCACCAGCCTTGCCCTGGTGACCTCTCGCAGTGAGTGCATGTGAAGGCCTCTGTGGCCGCACAGATATGAGAACAGAGAACCAATGAGGCACCTAAAGACAGGCTTAGATCGGTGCCACCTGCCTCTGAGGAAAGCGCCCCCCGCTCCCCACCCCCCCCCATCCTGGTGAGGTACTCAGTTCAAGAAGTGCAGCTCAAATAAGAGACTCAGGCTTTCTTTGCTCATTCAGTAACATGTGCCATGTCCCACGCATTGTTCTAGGGTGAATAAATAGACATGGAGTTTGTGGACATGGGAGGGAGACAGATAATAGATAAATAACCACAACTGTGATGAGTCATTTGCAGGGATTATAGGGTCCTATGGAGTTTATAACAGAGGACCTAACTTAGGGTGTGGTGAGGGGTGGGAACAGTTAGGGTCCCCAGAGAAAGTGAGCATTGAGGCTGACCCTGAAGGTTGAGCTGTGTTAACTTGATGAAGAGGGAGGAAGAGTGTGCCAGCAGAGCTATAGCATGGAGGTGAGAGAAAGTTGAGCACAGTCAGGGGTGGAAAGGTAGAGGGTGGAGAGAAGAGGGAGAGTGGGGAGGAGAGAGGCAGGCATAGGCCAGACCTGGGGCCCTGTGGGCCGTTGGAAGGGTTTGGACTTCACCCAAGGGCACTGGGGAGCCACTGGAGGGTTTTAAGTCGAGTGGCTCATGATCAGATATGAAGTTCAGAAAGATCACTCTGATTGCTGTTGAGATAATTAAAGGGGGAGGTGCAAGACTCAGGGATGCTGATATAACAGGAGGCTATTTCAACAATTTAGTTGAGAAATTATGAAATTAGTAGCAGGGACAACGAAAAGAGACTGGGCTGGAGACAGGTTAAAGCGGAGGAGACGGTGGAACTTGTGACTGATAAGATGAAGGCGGAAGTGTCAAGAATGATTTGGATGATGGGCTTGGGCAGTTGTGTGGGAGGTTGGGCCTTACCTCTGAGACTGGGGAGACCTGGGAGAGGAGCAGGTGACTGGCCCATTCCTCCTGGTCATCCTTAAGGAACCAGAGAAAGCACTCAGTAAATGTGAATGGCAGCTGATTCTGCAGCCTGATTGGTACCTGACAGTGTTCTTGTCAGCATTAATGAGCTCTCCAGGAAAAAAAAAAGCAAACCGATTTGTAGAGTTTGCCATTTTCTGTGGTGTAAATATGCCTATCATGGCCAATTTCAAGCTTCCCACATGATGTCAGCTGGATCACAAAACTCCTGAAAAGTTAACATTTGGTTCCAGCACATTACTGCTAGTGTTTAAAAGAGAGAACATTCTCCAAACCTTTTGGTATGAGTCTCCATCCCTTCTCACCCATCACCACCCTGATTTTTCTTCACAGAAGCTGAGCTCTTCAGGAAAATTCGCATCCAAATGAGAGCCATGGACATGCTCAAGATGGCCTCCTCCCCCATCATCTCCTCCAGTTGCAGGGCTGACCCACAACTCCGCACAGCCGCCCGAACCTGGCAGGAAAAGCTTGGTTTTCTGCAGACTGACTTTGGATTCCAGCCTCGGGTGAATCCGGCTGTCCCTGACTACGAGGGCCTTTACAGGGCCTTCCAGAGAAGAGCTGCAAAGAGAAGGGACACCCGAGAGGGGACTCGCAACAAGCCCTTCCTGCTAAGAACCGCCAGCCTGTGTCACTCCCGGCGGCCCTGTGATGCGGCCGCCGCTGGAGGGAGGAAGGTGAGACCCAGGCAGTTGCGGGGGGTCGAGGGCCTGGAGGCCCGAAATCCAAAGAGGGCCACGTCTCAATGGAAGGCACTTTTCATGGCATTTCTCTATCTTAATTTTTTTTAATATATTTTTTATTGATTTCTTACAGAGAGGAAGGGAGGGGGATAGAGAGTTAGAAACATCAATGAGAGCAAAACATCAATCAGCTGCCTCCTGCACACTCCCTACTGGGGATGGGCCCGCAACCAAGGTACATGCCCTTGACCGGAATCGAACCTGGGACCTTTCAGTTCGAAGGCCGACACTCTATCCACTGAGCCAAACCCATCAGGGCTTAATTTTTTTTTTTTTTAAAGCACCAGTTCGGCTGTTAGCAGATCACAGATCCACAATTCCTATAAACTTAAGACCACAAGAATACTACTTTTCCTTCCCTCCAGAGAAATTGAAGAAATAAGTTCAAGCAGGTCTGGGAGGCAGGAAGTTGGGATCAATTGTTGTGTCCCTTTACCAATTCCAGAGAACTCTTCTCATTTGATTAAAAACTTCAGGATTGCCCCAGCCAGTCTGGCTCAGCGGATAGAGCGTCGGCCCCTGAACTGAAGGGTCCCAGGTTCTATTCTGGTCAAGGGCATGTACCTTGGTTGCAGGCTCGATTCCTGGCCCAGGGCCCTGGTTGGGGCACGTGTGGGAGGCAATCAATTGATGTGTCTCTCTCACACCGATGTTTCTCTCTGTCTCTCCATCTTCCTTCCACTCTGTTTAAATATCAGTGGACAAATATCCTCGGGTGAGGATTAACAATGAAAAAAACCTTCAGGATTGACATCCAAGTCTGTCCCAATTACTAAACTTGAAATCTCATTACCCTTGGCTTTAATCCCTGGAAAAAAAGATTCCTAGTCTGATTAGTTTCTATCTTAATTGCTTCCAGCTAAGATAGAAGCTAATCACACATGCTGTCCCACCAACACCAGCCGTTGTTTCCTCTAGGACTCTCCACAGCCACCTGCTACTCCCCGGCCAAGGAGTCATTCTCTGAGTGGCCTTGCTTCCCTCTCTGCCAACACCCTACCTGTGCACATCACAGATGCCACCAGGAAGCGGGAATCTGCAGTCAGGTGAGTCCTCAGGCTGCAGAAGACGCATAATGCCCGGACCGTGGCCCACATGATGGAAACCACCCCACTGCGGGGCCTCCTCTCCTGTTAGCGGAAAGCCTAAAGGCGTGGAAGGGAGTTCTCTGATCAGGACAGGAACACATGTGGTCCTCCACACTTAGGGCTGGAAAACATGTATCATTCAGTAGATATTCACGGGGCCTTACTCTGTGCCAGGTAGAATGTTAAGGCTGGAGATACCTATGGAACCTATAGTTTCATACCTAATCTGAAATACAGAAAAACAATGAAGCAACGACCTTATCTTGTTAGTGAGTGCAATGATGAGGGAATACAGGGGACTTTGGAGGCACTGGGAAGCCTGGGGCAGGGGACTCTTGTAATAAATGTCTAAGGTGAAACCCGAAGAAAGAGGAATAAGCCAAAGGCTGGAAAGAAAGAAGTTTCCAGACAAAGAACAACATTGGTACAGACCTACAGATGAAAAGGGAAGGAACCCATTAGGAGCAAAAACTCAGAGAAGCATGACAGGTGGCTGAGCCTGCCACAGAGATGAGCATCCATCGCACATATTTGAAATTCTCCAAGACTCATCCTGGGGAACTATCAGAAGTCAGTTGGGAATCAGGCGCCTCCTTATTTTTAGCTCTTTAACTGACCTTCCTCTGTCGTGGAATTGTTCTCACCGAGCCAGCAAGAGTTCCTCCACTAGGCCTCTGAGACGAAGTGAGCAGGGGACCAGCATATCGGTGCTTCCCTGTGGAGCTCACAGAGGAGTAACAGAACCGACTTGGCCCTTTAAGACCCACACAGATCATAGAAATCTACTTAGAATCCAATGGATATTTCCCTTTCCCTCAGATTTCATAGAGCTACTAAATCAAGGCTGAATGTAGCAATATCCTGAGTCCCAATTAGATACTATGAACCAGAGGTTGGCCCACCTGTAGAGGATGTCCACAGCTGCTTCCTCGCAGTAGATAAAACTTGAATGTCCTTCCTAATCTGTCCACTTCGAGTGCAGGCCAAATGCAAGAGTCCTGACTTTTTTCCTTTGGTAAAACTCTCCATACCTTGTAGAATATTTACACAAACGAAGTGCTAAAAGTTGATTCCTAATTGTGCATTAAAAGAAGTCCATTTCTAGTTATCTGTATTCCCAAAGGACAATAAATTCGGGCACCTTCCAGCCCACTGTTTATAGCTGTGTCTACACCACGGGCAGAGACTTACAAGGCAGGTACCCTGCTTCTAACCTTGGCTTTTCCACTGGGACGCTGGGTAGCGTTGGGCAAGTGGCTTACCTGTCTGAGGCTACATCTCTTCGCCTGTACAATGAATGCCCCTACTTCACAGGGCAGTTATGAGGATTACACAAGAGAGTGGACATAGAGCACTTGCAGACCGTTTGCACTGGTTCAGGGTACATAACTCAGCTACTGGTAGCTATTAGTATTTTGTTTCAGGATAGACAACAAGCCTGAATGTTCGGCTGTTTAAGTAAGGATATTTTATTCACACTTTTTTTCAGTTCAATGAGTGAGACTCTCCTGGGTAGAATATCACTGTATCCAGAGTGCTGGGAAGGCATCATATGCCCATGCATTTGATGCCAGAATCTTAATCTTTCTGAAATGCCAGGGAGGTAAATTACTCCCCCAGCCCCCTTCATAGACAACACCAACTTTCCAGAGAGGTTACTAAGATTGCTTTTAAATATATCCAAGTTGGTCATCTGTATTTTTTTGTTGTTGTTGCCTCCTCCCTTTAGAAGTTCACTTGAAAAAAAGAACAAAGCACATGAGAGTACTCAGTGGTTGGAGATGCATAAAAAGAAGTGTCAAGCAATGTCCAAATCCGTGACCTTGCGTGCAAAAGCCATGGATCCCCACAAAAGCCTGGAGGAGGTATTCAAAGCAAAGTTGAAAGAAAACCGGTCAGTGTCTTCCATGTGTCAAAGGGTTGTGTCTTGGGATCCAGCAGATCATTGGTCTTGAAAACAGCAAAATGGAGTTACTAGGGTAGGCTCCTATGATGGCAGTCATGAGTTTTGCCAGGCACAGTTAGGAATTTACAATGTCCATGGGACTTACTCTGTTTAACTGGAATGAAGGGTATTCTGGATTGGAAAAAGGTGGATTTAAAAAATCTTATTAATTCCAGGAACAAAGACCGTAAAAGAGCAAAAGAGTATAAAAAAGAATTGGAAGAAATGAAAAAGAGAATACAAACGAGGCCGTATCTCTTCGAACAAGTTACCAAGGTAAAACTAAACAGTCATCTTCTTTCTGTCTAAGGGTTCTTAGACATGAAAGTTTAATATCTGAGTATTAAACATTTCCTTGAAGTTCAAAGATTCTAAATTAGGCCCATTCCAAGACCGATTTGGCTCAGTGGATAGAGCGTCGGCCTGTGGACTGAAAGGTCCCAGGTTCGATTCCGGTCAAGGGCATGTACCTTGGTTGTGGGCACATCCCCAGTGGGAGGTGTGCTGGAGGCAGCTGGTCGATGTTTCCTTCTCATCGATGTTTCTGACTCTATCTCTCTCCCTTCCTCTCTGTAAAAAATCAATATAAATAAATAAATAAATAAATAAATAAGGCCCATTTGATTACTACCAAAGTAGTCATAGTACATGTTACTTGGGCTAAATTCATCCAAGACTGGACTCTAAAGACATCTAAAATGGGAAATTTCAATTCCTGGAGTTTCCACTGTAGTCTAGCTTTCAGTATGAGAGTAGGAGTTAGGTCCCATACACACAGTGAGTTTGGCTGTGTTAGCAAGCACATCTTTAACTTACTAGTATTAATGTGACTGAAAATCCAGCCTTTTCTGCTGTCCAGAGCCATTGTTCATAGTGGTGGAACATCACCAGCCTCTACATCTGTGGTACACTGCTAGGTCTCCAAGGGTTTTTAAGTCCATCATTTTCATCTGGACCTCCCTTGGTCTTTAAAAAAATCTAAGTCCTTGCTTCTCAAAGGTGTGGCTCCCTAATCAATGGCTGGCATCTCCTGGGACTGTTAGAAATACAGAATTGCAGGCCCCATCTGAGACCTACCAAATAAGAGTCTACTTTTTAACAAAATCTTCAGATAGTTCCTATGCACTTTAAGGCTTGAAAACAAAGCTCGAAGTAATTTCTATGCAAATCTTGTCCCCACGAATGGGAGAGGGTGGTGGTGAGCAGTATTTTAAGGATATGGGTTAAGCTAGTAATTTAGAATTCACAAGTAATTCACAAGACAGTTACAGATTAGTTTCCTTCCACAGGACCTTGCCAGGAAAGAAGCAGAACAAAGGTATCAAGACACCCTGAAGCAGGCTGGGCTGGATGAAGACTTTGTGAGGAACAAGGTCCAGGGCATCAGGGCTTCACAGTGGAAGGCGCAGTTAGAAGTGCATGAATGTCCCAGGTAATCCCAGATGCTGCCGTCCCCCTGCAGTCCTCCAGGTGCCATCCCTCGTAATGCTCCTGGCAAGAACCTTTAGGACAGCCACTCATATTTTGAGATCACTATATTGTACTTACAGAATACTATCCAGACATCTCCAGATAACACATTTGAATTTGGAGAGAAGTGCAGGTGTGAATAAAATATAACCATTGTAGCCGTAACCAGTTTGGCTTAGTGGATAGAGCATTGGCCTGTGGACTGAAGGGTCCCAGGTTCGATTCCGGTCCAGGGCATGTACCTTGGTTGCAGGTACATCCCCAGTGGGGGGGATGCAGGAGGCAGCTGATCGATGTTTCTAACTATCCCTCTCCCTTCCTCTCTGTAAAAAACCAAAAAAATATATTTAAAAATACATATATAACCATTGTATATTAGGTCTAGATTCCTAAAATCTGAAACATCATTTTTCTATTCCAGTTCCAATGCCACCAGTCAAAAGTATTTCCACTCTATTTTTGAAAAATCATGTATATTTTTATTTCCCATAAAATGATAAAACTGTTTTTCTAGTGCTCTTTAAAAATAACTCATTAGCACCACTTCCTCCATTGAGATCATATAAATCAAAGGGAGTAAAGCATCTCTAATATTTTCAATTTTGTTGTTTCTTAAGTCCTAATTCCTCTCCCCATTTTCCACCTAGAAATTTCCTTTTGCATCCCATATAAAATAATAAAAATGTTGAGACCATCCTTAAGCTTTACATACTTTAAACGTTTTTTCATATTTTTATTTATTCTGCAGCACCCATGAAACTACAAAACTCGGCATCAGAAATCCACAGCAGGATTTAGAAGAACCTCTAGAGCAGTCTACCAGCCCCAAGAGAGAGCAGGAGGAGCTGTCTTATGAACTGCTAGATAATCTCGAATCACCTGCTAACCAGTAGACTTCATTACTGCTTTTCAATAACATTAAGCAACTAAGGTTGAATCAAGGCAAGGAAAAACTTGGGTTTTGAGTCATGGCTATTCTTGGAGAATGGGGAAAAGAAAAGTAGCAGATACAGGGAATGGTTCAAGTAAATCAAAGTGAAGCTCAGGGTGGAGGGATCATAGCCAAGCTAAGGGGTCTTACTTTGTGCCTCACACTTAAACATTAGGGACAGAAAAAAAGGCACAGGCCCAAATGCCTACAGAGGCCAGTCAGAAAATACATGGGTTGAATGGGCTGGCTGTAAGGGAGTAGGGGAAAATAGAGGCTGGAGTCTCTGCTGGAATACAGGCCCAGAATTGCCAGATCAACTGCCTTTTCAACAGAAGCCAGAAATCTGCATGTTGTCACCTAATTTAAAAATTACTTGGAAATATTGTACAGGCAAAATAAAACACCTGGGGGATGACAAGTTTGCAACTTCTAGCACAGGGTTTCTCAGCCTCAGCACAACTGACATTTTGGGCCAGATGAGTCTTTGCTGGGTGCAGGGACGGGGAGCTGTCCTGTGCACTGTGGGGTGTTTAGCAGCGTGCTGGCCTTGACTCACTAGGTGCCAGTAACACCCCTCCAGTTGTGACAACCAAAAATGTCTCTAGATATTGCCAAATGTCCTTAAGAGAGTTGGGGGCAAAATGTTCCCAGTTGAAAACCGCTGCTCTAATATAAGAGTGAGGCTACAGGAAGTAAAAACTGGCATTTTAAGAATACAAGTAATTGACATGAACTCAATCTACATAGCACAATATGATTATATACATGTCATTAACAAATTGAGAACTATAATTACTTTATTTAAAAAAGCAGTTCTTTCCTGTTATATATTTAGAATGTTATCTGTAAGCATGTGTGTGTGTGTGTGTGTGTGACAGCATGAGGTTCACTTTAAATAAATTTGACAGCCATGATTTTCTACTAAGTGATCTTTGGAATACTCACTAATTATAATTAGATGTTCTCTCAGTAGCTGGAGAGACAGGATAATAGCAAGAGTGCCTACTCTAACAGAAGCACCTTTCTCGTTTTTTGTTATTTTTTTAACTTTCTGGGAAAATTCGCTGCTAATTTTCCAGACTCAGACATGGTTCTTTCTGATGGGGATAGAGTGACACTCCTGCAATTGCTATCATCTGGGTTTGCTAGTTAGAGATGAAGATGTTCATGTCATGTTCCCCAAGACTCCTGAGCTCGGTCTTACCTGCATGGAATCCTAAGGGTAAATCAATACCTTATCTTAAAGGTGAAGACTGAACTTCTTTCTTAATCTTCTAAGAGAACAAATTCTGTCTAAAACAAGAAGCCAAAGAACTGACTGGGCTATTTTGTTTATTTAAAGGGAAAACAATTGAAGCTCTGAATCGTGTGATTTAACTTAAAAAAAAAAAAAAGCCCTTTAAACATGCTACTGTATGTTCCATAAACAAAGAAAGCAAAGTGACTAAGTAGAGGTGTATGGGACAAGATAGTACCTCAGCCTGGGCCAAGTAGGGATTCAAGTAATTTATTTTTTTGCAGCCCACTGGCGGAGAGTGTCTTACTCAGGTTGCTAAAGGGAGAGTATCACAACAGAACTGACAGCACTCCCTTCTCCAAAGCAACAAGGCATCTTGAAAGCTCAACGTCTCGGTGAAGTTTTATGGTTGGTGGCAGGACTTAGTTCATCCACGTGATAAGACAGCAGAGGCTGGGATGGTAGCTCTTCATAGGAAAATCTCTTCTCAATTGTTATACTGAGATAGGTCAGCCAACACATAATCAAATTCATTTTTCGGGAGAAGTCCATCCCAAAATTTTCCAGTGGGAAGAGAGGTAGGTACAGTGACCTAGCCCACATTCCCTGCTTTCTTCCTTTTCTGGATCAGATGAGAGTCTGAAGAGAGGCTCTCTTGCATTCATCTTCTTTGCCAGGGAAGATGCACAGAGGAAAAAGCGGGGTCTTGTCATTCACAGATTCATTTTGATTCTGGCAGATTGTGAGCCATAAGCAAGCTGTTCCCACTATATGCTTCCTGGGATCAGATAGCGTGCTCTTCAGGATTCAATACCCATGCTCATGTCCGTCTTTCAGTTAAATCTCCTTGGTTTAGTAACTGTAAAAAGAGTACAACAAAACCTGAAATAGGTTACCGATGAATAAAAGAAAAGTAATTCATAACTAAGTAAAAGCTTGATGAGTGGGAGCGGGGAATGCACTGCAGGGGCTGAGTCAAGGATATCTAGTTCCAAAGCAAGAGCCATGCAGATACTGGCCGTGAGACAGCATTGTGGACACTTCATGATGCTGTTATTTTCACTACGGCAATAAAATGTCCTGAGTCTGTAAGTCAAACTATTGTTTGCATATTCGTGTACTTACTAGTCAGTGAAGGAGGAATCTGACTCCAGGGAAATTGGAAATGGTGAAACCAAAAATCTTATGTCAGTGTTAGCCCAAGTACAGGCTGTAAGTTCAAGCAGAAATAAAAGGAATGGAAAGCTATTCCCAAAGAGTTCTACCTGAGAGCTAGACCCAACTCAGAAGAACTTCAGGGATTCCCTGGGCTTAAGGAATACCTTCCCTGTGATGAAGTGAGACAAGCCTGAGACTCCAGCAGGGTAGCAGCTAACACGGACATTCTACTCTATACTTTGTTGAAAAGCGGTTTTGTACAATAATTGATGAAACTGGGTTCCATTTTATTATGAAAAGAAAATGAGATTGGAATACAGTGAAATTCAGAATACAAATTTGGCTTATTAAAATCTAATCAGATAAATTATTGAGCTGGAGATGTATTTACTTGTTGACCTCAATTTGGATGAATTTAACAGTACAGAATTTAAAGACATTTAAACAAACTAAAGGACAGATTTCATTTGATGCTGTGTGGTAGGGATATAAGAATGGTATGCTTTTAATCTAGGCCAAGATCCAGATATTTGAACTAAAAAACTTAGCAATGGCACTTTATTAGAGATGGTATAGAATTTGTAATTTGTTTTATCTGGAAAACATGCTAAGATACAGTCAAACTAGCTGGCAATCACTTATACTTGTTCTTGAGTTCAAGAATGTAAACTCGCCCTGGCCAGGTAGCTCAGTTGGTTAGAGCATCATTCAGGTACACCAAGGTTGCAGGTTTAATCCTCAGTTGGTGCACATACAAGAAGCAATCAATGAACAAGTGGAACAACAAATCAATGTTTCTATAAATGAATGAATGAATAGAATGTGAACTTTCTGACATGGGACCCCAGTTGGGATGACCTGTATTCGGCAGCTCCAAAAGCCCTGGGGTCCCAGTGCGCCTGCACAATGAGTCCTCTGATTCTTGGGAGACCTGGAAATATTGAGGGAAGACAGAAATTGTCCAATCTGTACCATCTGAATGAGGCGTAGTTTTGATATATTTTCCATGAAATTTTTGGATACCTGATTTGGTTATTCTGATACTCTTGATAAGTTATTTTTATTTTTAGAGCATATTTACAGGAGTCCAATTGGTGCATCAGTAGATTCTTAACAGGTATAATATATAATGTATGGTGACTTCCAAAAACAGAATTTGGAATGGGCTTGTGTTGTTTTAGGGTTGCAAATTGCCTTCTCCTTCTCTGGCATCTGAGTCTCCCCAAGGAATCAACCTTCCTCACTGACTGGAGGAATGGTCAGTTAGTAGACCTTGGATGAGGAAGAGGACTAAGGCTGGAGCCTTGGGGGCTTGTAGCTTGAAAACAACTAAGGTACTGGAGGATGTGATAAGCCTACCCTGAGAAAGGAAAAGGAGGGGTGAGCAGTGTTATAAGAGGAAGGCAATAATGGTCATGGTGAAGGTAATAATGGTAATCTATAATAAAAGTGTAATATGCTAATTAGACCAGATGTCCTTCGGACGTCCTTCCAGATGATCTTCTGGACGAAGCTGGGGCTGCGAGGGAAGCCTGGGTCCCGGGTGCTTATTGGCAGCCGGAGGGAAGCCAGTGCCGGCAGCCAGGGGAAGGAAGGCCTACTCTTGCATGAATTTTGTGCATCAGGCCTCT
>NW_006383013.1:384097-387901 GCF_000327345.1 Myotis davidii | reverse complement strand
ATGAAGTAGCAACGAAAATAATTTTATGGTTGGGGGTCACCACAACATGAGGAACTGTATTAAAGGGTCACGGCATTAGGAAAGTTGAGAACCATTGCTCTAGTGTGTTAATAAATATACAAGGGCCCATGAGGAAAAAGTGATAGTATAGGATTTTTAGCTACATCTAAGGGCAACACTTCCCACTTGGTGTTAATATTTTTCTATTAAGTGGTGGGGTCTTCCATTATGAAACTAGTTACTTGGGTTGCTATAGATCCTTAGTGTTTGTTTCTTAGGTGGCCTGTGCTATTGTGTCTGCCTGAAGCTGTAAGTGGGCATCACCTGGACATGGACACTCTGCAGTCAATTCCATGACCCATGTGCCCAGGTCCAAGAGAATAAATGCACTATTACTGGCCTTTCTGCACACACACATCAGGCCGTAACCTACCTCATTTAAAACTCTGCAGTGGCTGCCACTGCCCCCAGGACACAATCAGGTCCTGGCAGGCCCTGCAAGACGGGCCAGCTTATCTGTCCTGTTCCCATTTTTCCATTCCAGCTCCCATCATACTCAACCCTCTGTGGTTCCATAGTTCCCTGTTCCCTCTCATCCTCTGCCTTAGTACACATTGCTATCCTTATGTCTATTATTTCCTTCCAACCCCTCCCACTTATCCATCAAGATTATTGCTATCATCCCTCAGATCTCAATTTAAACACTAAAACTTGCCCTGGCCAGTTTGGCTCAGTGGATAGAGCACTGGCCTGTGGACTGAAAGGTCCCAGGTTCAATTCCGGTCAAGGGCACATGCCTGGGTTGTGTGCTCGATCCCCAGTGTGGGGCGTGCAAGAGGCAGCCAATCAATGATTCTCTCTCATCATTGATGTTTCTCTCTCTCCCTCTCCCTTCCTTTCTGAACTCAATAAAAAAACAAAAAACAAAAAACCACTAAAACTTATTCCCTGACTTCCCCCCAGACTAGCACTTACTACAGCATGTAAAAATTGCCAGTTATTGATCTTTCACCCTTGCCATTCTAACTTCTCTGTACAGCACCACTCCAGGGACACCATTTACATAGTTATGGAGTTATAAAAGGTAGAGGGCCCAATTCTGACTGTAAATTCTTTGAGGCAGACATTGTACTTTATTTACACTGTACAACTAGTACCCAGTAGAGTGCCTCACACATATTAAGTACAAAATATATGTTGACTGAATTATGATTTTATACATCTGGCATTAGTTTGGGGTTGCCTGGAGTGCTTCAATTTAAAAAAAAAAAAGTATTTTGCCCAGCCGGTGTGGCTCCATGGTTGAGCACTGACCCATGAATCAGGAGGTCATGATTGGATTCCTGGTCAGGGTACATGCCCAAATTGCGGGCTCCATCCCCAGTAGGGGGCATGCAGGAGGCATAGATTGATGATTCTCTCATCATTGATGTTTCTATCTCTCCCTTTCTCTTCCTCTCTCTGAAATCAATAAAAACATTTAGAAAGTAAAGTAAAATAAAATAAAAACTTTTAAAAAAGTATTTAACAGTATAGGAGAGAAAAGCTCCAAAGTTTCAAATATAAAAAAAGGTTGTGTTGCAGATTAGTTTGTCAGGTAATTTGTAAAAGAGAAGACTAAACTGACTTTCAGAGCAACCCAATAGTTGGTGAGAAAAAGTACTTTTTTTAAAAAAAATATATTTTATTGATTTTTCACAGAGAGGAAGGGAGAGAGAGAGAGAGTGAGAAACATCGATGAGAGAGAAACATCGATCAGCCGCCTCCTGCACATCCCCCACTGGGGATGTGCCCGCAACCCAGGCACATGCCCCCGACCGGAATCGAACCTGGGCCCCTTCAGTCCGCAGGCCGACGCTCCATCCACTGAGCCAAACCGATTTCGGCAAAAAAGTACTTTTTTTATAAAAGAAAAGCAAGGGGAAAAAGAGAATTAGGACATCACCATTTTGCAAGCTCTAATATAAAAATAGATTAGGCCATGATCAGTAATGGTTGCCAAAGTTTTTACTTGACTCATTGGTCAATCTTAAGATCAGTAAGAGGAGAACAACTGATTATCATGTGTCTCCTGATGAGATGTCATAGGAAGCAAGAGTACCACCTATGAAATATTCTTGTGGGGTTTAGGGAGGAGCATGAATCTAATCAAGCCTCTAAATATAATTACCAGCTTTCAGAAAATCTGTGAATAGAAAAATGTATTAAATAACAAAAGGAGTCAATCAGTCAAAATCAGAACATCGGAAATTCTATAGGCAGAGTAACCCAATTCCTTAAATAGATAACCATACTGGAAAAGAAAAAAAAAAAGTGTGGTGGGTGGCAGGAACTATTTTAAAGAGAATTAAAAATTATTAAGCAATGCAATGTATGGGCCTTGTTTGAATCCTAATTCAAACCAACCAACTATAAAAGATATACTATTCTCTCTATACTCTTTGAACACTTCCATAATAAAGATTTTAAAATAAACAAGGATAAAATAGATAAAGGAAGGCTATATAGGTGAGCCATGTTCCAAGGCAATAACCAGGAGAAGGTAATTTAGGAAAGAACCAATGGGCATGTGTGTTATGTGCCACTGAATTAGCTCCAACTCCTAGTGAACATCGTGATGTTCAACAGCCCTGCTCAGCTCCTGTAGACTCATGTCCACGGCTTCTTTTATGGAGCCTGTCCAGCTCATGTTTGGTCTTCCTCTTATCCTGCTGCCTTTTATTTTCCCAGCATTACTGTCTTTTCCAAAGAACCCTGCCTGCTCAAGATGTGCCCTAAGTAGGACAACTTCAGTTTTGTTTTTTTTAAATATATATTTTATTGATTTTTCACAGAGAGGAAGGGAGAGGGATAGAGAGTTGGAAACATCAATGAGAGAGAAACATCGATCAGCTGCCTCCTGCACACCCCCTACTGGGAATGTGCCCACAACCAAGGTACATGCCCTTAGCCGGAATCGAACCTGGGACCTTTCAATCCGCAGGCCGACGTTCCATCCACTGAGCCAAACCCATTAGGGCACAACTTCAGTTTTGTCATTTTGCCTCCAGCAATGTTTCAGGCTTAATTTTCTCTAGGACCCACTTGTTCATCTTTCTGGTGGTCCAGGGTGTTCATAAGAGCTCTCCACCACATTTTAAATGAATCCATTTTTTTCCTATCAGCCTTCTTCACTATCAAAGTTTTACATCTGTACATAGTAATTGGGAATATGAGCGTGTGAGCAATCTTAGCCTTGGTCTCTAATGACACACCTTTGCTCTTAATGATCTTAAAACTCCTCTTTAATTTTGATGATGGTTCTCATTCAATAAGCCAGTGAACACATTTCTATATATCCAGTTAGTTCAGCTTGGTATTTCCTAGACATATGACCCTATCAAAATGAACAATTTTAAAAAATTATTTGTCAGTACTTTTTTTTGCTTAAGTACCACTTTGTCCAAGGATGTTATCTTCTTTATAAAAAGCAAACTCATCTCATAGTGAGGCAGAAAACAGAAGGAGCAGATATTCATTAAGACATGTGAATATAGAAATTTAAAACTCAGAATCTCACCTGTAATTGACCAAATTCTCAATTCAGGAAACCCTACCACTCAGGCTCCTTTCTGAGCTTAAAGGAAGATATTCTATTCAAAGCTTCTGGGAAGTTGAAATTGGAGAATTTTTTAAATCCTCTGAACTAGATTCCCATTCACTCTTACCAGTGGTTCTCAACCTTCTGGCCCTTTAAATATAGTTCTTCGTGTTGTGACCCAACCATAAAATTATTTTTGTTGCTACTTCATAACTGCAACAAAA
>NW_006383013.1:381455-383293 GCF_000327345.1 Myotis davidii | reverse complement strand
GCCTGAAAATTCAGTTTATTTTAGTGGCTTTTTTAAACTTATACTGCCCTTCCTAACTATGCCATGTAATTTAGCATTAGTTTATTACTATCTTCTGTTTCCCATGTGTAAGTTTTGACTTCTCAACTAGATTTTAAGGTTCCTGTCTTCTACTTTTTAATCTTTCCCACGGTGCCAGGCATAGAATAGGCACTGAATAAACGCATGCTGACCTCACCTGTTGGGTTTTTCAGAGAGGAGAGCCTGGCCTGTGTAACTTGGGTGAAATTTCTACACCAGAGAGAAGCAACTGTTTCCTAGAGAGCCCTTTCTTTTCTCCTGAAGATATGGCTTTTGATGGTATGGAGAAATTGCTTTATATCTCCTCTGTAAAACCTGGTTATGTTCTGTTTAAATGTTTTAAAAGTTAAGTTCTTCCATAACTGCAATAGGAAAAATAGAAATAGTTGGGCTAGAATGCTAGGATTATGGATAATCTTCTTAAAATTTTTTTTCTCTTTATTCTATTGTTACATCTTTTCAATGAATTTTTTTTTTTACAAGTTCACTTATCCACCCCAGAGACAAAGAACACAAATGCTACTCAATCATACCACAGTTACTCATAAGAAATGAAATTAAAACTTCCATTTTGGAGACAACCCCATTCATTAGTCTCTAGTGCAGCCCACTTTCCCCAAACAAAGGAGAGTTGAAATTCTTACCATCATCAACTCCTAGGATAGAGTTGGTACTTGGTAGGTTCAAGGACTCTCCACCAAGGCTGGGCTGGGGATTCACAGACACCAGGTTTTTACTGGGTACTGACGCCTCTTCAAGCAAGCCACTGCCCATTAGTGGCTCAGCTGCACAGAGAACAGGATGTGAGAGACACAGCAGTCAAGGCTGCACCTGGTCCCCACTCTTGCACAGGAAGCTTGCCTTTTCTTTGAGAACTAAAAATTAACCTGCATCTTGGATACCACCTCCTATTTCACCTACTTTTGAAAGCAAGAATAAGCCTACAAGGAAAGGGTTCAGCCTTATGAATAAACACGCTTGCTTGTGAGCTGGATAATTAGCTTATAAAATAGGATGAAAGCCCTTAAAGGAGCAATTGGAGTGAAAGAACTGGTTAAGGAAAGACATGGAAAAGGAATAATAACAAAAAGTATCAAATTTATGGGAAAAAGGGAGTCATGACTGATAAGTAAAATATGCTTAAACTCTTGTCATACAGAAATCTTTATCACAGTGATACTCAAATGCTGGTTCATGGATCAGCACTAGTTACCATCCAACTCACTCAGGAAACTTTTAAAACTACAAGATTCTGGGATTTTACTTCCAAATAATCTCACTTATCAGGTTGTTTTGTTTAGGGGGAGGAGTAGACAATATGAATATACTGTATATATTTTAGAAGCTTGTGGCTCAGTGGTTGACTGTCGACCTATGAACCAGAAGGTTGCCGATTCGATTCCCAGTCAGGGCACACACCTGGGTTGCAGGATTGATCCCAGTAGGGGGCATGCAGGAGGCAGCCAATCAATTATTCTCTCTCATCATTGATGTTTCTCTCTCTCTCTCCACCTCTCCCTTCCTCTCTGAAATCAATAAAAATATATGTATTTTTTTAAAAGCTTGCAAAGGGTTTTACTGTATAGCTACATTTGGAAACCACTAGCCCATCAAATGAGACCAGCTCTCTTCCCAAAACAGAATCAGAAAATTTCCAGATAACCAGGCATGCCAGTTATTTGGCCAGAAGAAACAGCACTCCATGAAACCCTCTCTGCTCACCAGTTTGCTCCTGCTCTTGACTCCCAGCTGTTCCCATCTGCAAGTGGCTTTCTCAT
>NW_006383013.1:372701-381435 GCF_000327345.1 Myotis davidii | reverse complement strand
CCTGCTTCCACTTTGAGAGAAGGTCTTCCCACAGACTTGACACTGATGAGGCTTCTCTCCTGAAACAGGGACCAGGTTAAGACAAGGGAGCCAAAACGACAAGGTACATTCCTGACAACCAGAAAATGGACTCAAGGCCTAGATGGAGAAGCCCAGAGAATGTTAAATCACGTAAGAGGCTACTCCTTCTCCCACTTCCCACCTTCCCCAGTCTCTCAGCCTTCAGTAAGAAGGCAGGAAAAGTACCCCAGGAAGACTTAGCATGCTCACTGTTCCCAGGCCCAGTCCTTTCCAGACCCATTGTTCTGTTGCCTTCATAAAACATCTTTGCTATAAGGTCACGGCAGCCACACAGAATATTTACTTCCCTTTTCAGATACAGGCCTCCACAGACCTCTAGGATATGTACCATCCTCAAGGACTCCAACCCTGGGTTCACAATACCCCCTTATCCGATTCCCCGCCACCACTCTCCTCGTCTTCAACATTCACCCCGGTGGTTCTGAACAATGATCGGAGTACCTGAGTGAACCACCAAATGTTTCCGGAGGCTAGAATACTCAGCAAAGGAACGGCCACATCCCTGGGCTTCACAAAGGAAAGGCTTCTCTCCTAGAAACAGAAAATGAGATAAAGACTCAGTCTTCTGGTGAACTCTCTCTCTTTTCCCACCAACCGTTTTCTGTTTCCAATGACTTAATCTGATTTCTTTAATTCAGGCTATAAATTTCAGCTGGGCTATCTAGCAAATGTCACCTCTCAATGTTCTGCTAGGATACAGCCCACCAGACTGCCCTGCCCTTTTCTCCCTCCTGGCTCAAGAGCTGACCCTCAACTGCACTGACCTACCTTCTTTAGTGACCACATTCCCCCTGAGGACATTAAGATTACAGTATGTAATATGTGCCGCTAGGATTTTAAACTTATATACCAATTCTCTTTAAGAATCAGTTTCTAGATCCATTAAAAAGTACAGACTTTTTAAAGTTATAAAGTAGATATAAGTAGATATTATATTTTCTCATTTTATAAAGAAAACAAATAGCCCTGACCAGTTTGGCTCAATTGATAGAGCACCGGCCTGCGGACTCAAGGGTCCCGGGTTCGATTCCGGCCAAGGGCATGTACCTTGGTTGCGGGCACATCCCCAGTGGGGAGTGTGCAGGAGGCAGCTGATCGATGTTTCTCTCTCATCGATGTTTCTAACTCTCTATCCCTCTCCCTTCCTCTGTAAAAAATCAATAAAATATATTTAAAAAGAAACAAATAAAAAACATGTTTAGTCAAGGGTACACAAAAAATCTATAAATTATGTTAAAAGTAGATATCTTCATAGTGGTATTATAGATGATTTATTTTCTTTCTGCTTTTCTGTAATTTTTTTCTACAATCTTATTTAAAAATCAATCATGCATGGTAAAAACTGAGTAAGGCCTGTGGACTGACAGTACTGTTAACATCCTGGTTTTCACATTGTACTATGACTGTATAAATGTCACTTTCTGGGGAAGTGGGGGAAGCACACACAGAACTCCTTGTACTATTTTTGCAATTTCCTGTAAGTCTATAATTATTTCAAAATAGAAAGTGAAAAAAATCAGATGTAGTCTCTGTCTTCTAAGGGTCACAGACTAGTGTGAGAGAGATAAATGTATTCATAAATAACTTCAATGTAAATTCTTGTACAAAAAAAGGTTATAAGCATTTAGAAAGGGAAGAAACACTGACTGTGATAATTTTTTTAAAGAAGCTGAATTTAAGCTGGTCTTAAAAGATGACAAGGATGGAAGGAAATTCCAGGCACAAGGAATAGCATAAGCAGAGCCTTGAAACTGAGAGTGCCCAGGGCAAGTTCAGAAAACGGCAAGTGAGAAATAATAAGAAACATATACATTGGTCTCTGGCCCTGGTTCTTCACACAGCGCTCCTACAATTCTTATGAATGAGGGTACTAGGAGGCTCTTTTGTTCTAACATTGAGTCTTTAATATAGCGGTTCTCAACCTGTGGGTCGCGACCCCTTTGGGGGTCGAATGACCCTTTCACAGGGGTTGCCTAAGACCATCGGAAAACACACATATAATTACATATTGTTTTTGTGATTCATCACTATGCTTTAATTATGTTCCATTTGTAACAATGAAAAAACATCCTGCATATCAGATATTTACACTACGATTCATAACAGTAGCAAAATTACAGTTATGAAGTAGCAACGAAAATAATTTTATGGTCGGGGGTAAGCACAACATGAGGAACTGTATTAAAGGGTCGCGGCATTAGGAAGGTTGAGAACCACTGCTTTAATCCCAGTTGCTGATGCAGGGTTCCTAACACCTTGTAAATTTCTTAAGTGATAGAGCAGTAGGAGCATCTTTTGTTCTAATATTTGGGTTTGATCTTGGTTTCTGACACAGAGTCCCTAAATTCCTTGGAACTTCCTGGGTAATAATGTCTTTCGTTCAAATGAAGTGACTCTTTGTGGGCTCCTGGATGGACCATGCCATGATTAGAAAATTGGGATTTTCAGCCTATGTGATGGGGCCTCCATAAACCCCAAAGTACACGGATCAGAGAGCTTCTGGGTTGGTGAGCGCATCCACATGCGGAGAGGGTGACACACCCCGCTGCACAAGGACAGGCCCTCCCATGCTCGGGACCCTTCCTGACCTGGCCCTATTGTTCATCTGAATCCTTTAGCATATCCTTTATTATGAAATAAATTGATAAACATGTTTCCCTGAGTTTTGTGAGCTATCTCACAAATAACCAAATCCAAAGGGAGGATCATGAGAACTTGATGTGTAGCCAAGTCAGAGAGGAGTTACGAGCAATCTGCTGCTTGCTACTGGCATCAGAGGTAGGGTGGAAGCAGTCTGTGGGTCTGAGCCCTTAACCTGTGGGGTCCGACCTCTCTCCCTCCAAGCAGGGCACCCAGCTGGTGTTGCAGAGAATTGCTTGGTGTGGGGGAAACCCACACATTTGGTGTCAGAGTGCTGTGAGTGTGGTTGTGTGAGAATAAAGGAGAAACATAAGAGTGAGTTTCTCCTACTCAGCAAGTATAAATTACCTCAATAAATACTAACTTTTATTATTATATTAACGGTTAAAAGATTTTTTTTATTGATTTTTAGAGAAAGAGAGGAGAAAGAGAGAGAAACAATATGAGAGTGAAACATTGATTGGCTGCCTCCTGCACGCCCCCTACTGGGGATCGAGCCCAGAACCCAGGCATGTGCCCTGACCAGGAATCAACCAGGAAACTTTCAGTGCACGGGGATGACGCTCACCAACTGAGCCACACCAGCCAGGACTATTATATTAATTATTAAGACCCGGATCTGTGAGTCATCCTGGGAGAAGTGACTGAATTAAGGCCTGGGAATTCGATGAGAGAGCACTGAGTGAAAATGAAAGAAGCTGGAAATTCTGATACTGTGAACAACTGGAAGATTAACAAGGGAGAGCTAGTAAAAGTTAGAATAAAGAGAGAAAATCAGGTCATTCTCTGAAGTAAAAGAAAGCATTTTAGGTTGTTCAGTTTTACGAAAGCTACAAAGAGGGTGAGCAGCACAAGGTTGAAGTCACTGTACTTAACAATAAGGCATGGTGAACTCTACTTCTTTCCTAATCTATTCAGCTAGATGTTTTTCTTAGTGTTGTTGTGTGTTTGTTTTTTTTAATTCAAACTGCTTTCTTGGAGCAAGTATAGTTTCCTCTTTCAAAGAGGAAGAGCTGAGAACAGAGCTATTCTGCCCTGAAACACAGCCAATGGTAATGTCAATCTAGAGGGGATCACGCCTGGAACAAATGTGGCTTCAGCGTGGACTTTTAAAATGCCCTTTAATCGTACCTGCTGTCATGTTAGTAATGCGAGAATGAACAAGGAAGAGACAAAGGAAGTGGTGAGAAAGTAGAGAAGAGTTACACATCCCGAGGCAGTGATCTGAGTTCAGTGAGTAAGCTCTGGCAAGAGACTTAGCACATGCTGGGCAATGGCTTGGCAAGTCACCCTATCCTTCAGCTATTCCCTCATGTCTCCTTCTCAGGCTGAGAGTCAGGGTATCTTTATTTTGCCACTTTGATATGAACATGTTGTTTGACACAGACAAGTTATTTCTCTACTCTGTTTCTCATGCTGTGAGGCCCTAACAAGTAAGCAAGCTCCTCAAAGTCAGGGATTATATCTTCGCCTTTGTATTTCCCCCATCTTATCCCATTCAGTGCCTAGAAAAGGCTCTGTAAGGTTTCTGTGACTCAATATTCATGCACAAATTACAGTTGTGTAATGTTCAAAGATATCTGGAAAGACTTATTTTGTCCATTTCTCATCATATCATTGCTGTCAGAGGTTTTATATTCCTTTCTACACTTTAGGCTCCAAGAGGCAGAAAGTAACACTGTCTGTTCCTCACACACAGGTGAAAGCTCAAGAAATGTTACTGAATGAATTGAAGAGTGCCATGAGAAATCTGAAATAAATTCCATCTTCATAGTTCTAGCAACAACCTTCGCCTCTATTTCCACCTCAGAGCCTTTCCTAAGGATATGTAAGCCAGCACTAAGCCAAACAGTTTGTCCATGGGAAGGTTAGGGTTGCACACACCTGTGTGGATCCTCAGGTGGTTCTTCAGATTCCCGGCTGTAGTGAACTGCTTACCACAGCTAGACTCAGGGCACATAAAGGGCTTCTCTCCATTGTGGGTCCTCATGTGCACCTTCAGCCTCTGCAGCACATAGAAACTTTTCCCACAGCCTTCTGCAGGGCAGATGAAGGAGCGGTCATTTCTGAAAAACAAACAAACACGCATGAGCAACCATACTTAAAAATGCTTATTGTTGCCCTGGCTGGTTTGGCTCAGTGGACAGAACATCGGCCTGCGGACTGAAGGGTCCCAGGTTCGATTCCGGTCAAGGGCATGTACCTTGGTGTCCGGCACATGCCCAGTAGGGGGCGTGCAGGAGGCAGCTGATCAATGTTTCTCTCTCATCAATGTTTCTAACTCTCTATCCCTCTCCCTTCCTCTCTGTAAAAAATCAATGAAATATGTTTTTTAAGAAAATGCTTATTGTTAGAGAGGACGAGTCAAAGCTCCTATTGACTCTGAAGGCAGACAGTAAATCCCAAATCTGGATATACTGAAATTACCTGAAGTTTGTTAAAACTACAGACACCCAGGCCCTTCTTCTCAAAATATGGTTTTCATAGGTTTAGAGTGGGGCCCAAGCTTATGCATTCTTTTTAAGTTCTCCAAGAAGTTATATTTATAATGAGATTTGAAAACGCTTGCTGCAGCTCATTTAGATGCCAAATGTCTTATTAAATATTTGCCAAGAATGAGATAAATGAGATAATGATGATCTTTCTACTAAAGAACAAAAGACATCTTAACCACAAATGAGTGGCAGCCCTTGCTTTCCATTAATTTATCAATTGGGGGTACAAGTTCCTCTGAAAACATCAATGTCTTTGGCTCCAACTGTGGAGTCTCAGCTTTGCTCACCGATGAGTTTTGAGGTGGTACTTAAAGTGAGCTGGCCACACAAACGTCCGGTCACAGCCTTCCACTGTACACCTGAGCTTCTTTGCCACTTGAGGAAGGGGCCCCGATTCTTTGGGCTGCCCGTCACCAGAACCAAGGTGGACGTTTTCTCCTATAAGAGAGTCACATATTTGAAATCCAGGAAAGAATCCTGCTCAGATACTTTGGTTCAAACAAAAAAACTCCTATATTTTATTCCTAATGATCAATTATCAAATACCTATCTTCCTCTTCCCCAAGTCTTTGTATCCATTTAACAAAAGAAGTGAGAGTGTTCCCCATGCCCATCCCCTTACGCTAAGAACTGCCAAAGCCATCATGCTTTGTTGCATAGACTAGGCCTCTTGGCAAATGTAAGAAATGTCAAAAATGGTTTTGTATCAAAAAGCAGAGTTAAACCTATTTTGTATTACACAGATTGGTGGGGAAGGCAGGTATTTCAACACCCAGAGTGGGGTGCTACAGAAGATAACTTAAAGTCATAGGTAACAAAAACTTGTATTTTAAGGAGGAACAGCCATTCTGGCTTAGTTCTGGGCTTACGGTAGTTCATTTCTTTTGTAGATGGCCATTCTTACATTTCAATCTTCTGAAGTCAATTTGGCTATTCCTATCATTCTACAGAGTAAGAGCCACCTTCTAATTTTCTGTACCACCCCTCTTCGGTTATAAAATATTTAACCAGTTAACTGCCATGTGTCCAAAAGGAAAACCATCTCCACACACTACAATATTTTGAATTTAATTTAAAAAATCAATTTGCAATGAATATTATAAAAATAAATATATTACTCATAATTCGGGTGTTCTTGAATATTTCCAGCTGAAAATTCTTATGAAAAATGATTTTAAAGTTGGTTAGGGCTGCCAACTAGGGAAAACATTTTTTTTTTTAATAGACTTACATGGCGTGTGGGGAAGGTCTGCCGCTTGTGTCTACAGACGCTTATGGCGTACAATGGGTTAAGAATACAAAAACTCAGCAGATTTTAAAATTTCTAACCACACTGCACAAAAGAGAGATATCTACTGAAGTTTTTTGTTCAAAAGAATAAAAGGAGGGGAGGAGAGAAGCACACATTGCAGTACCTCCTTAAATGTAAATAAATCAGTTAATTAAAAATTATTTATATTCCAAAGTAGCAGGTGGTGCTCCTATCCTTTTAGACATAGTTGGACATCAACTGAGAAAAACATTCATTTAATTCTGGTATAGACATAAAGACTTTATCTTTCCCCTCATACATACCTTAGAAAGACAAGAGTTGGGTACATATGTTGTTCCTATCACACTCCTTGGAACTTGACAGTTGATCAAAGGTAGTGTCTGTCCCATCTATTAATCTTACTCTCTTCCTGTCTTACATTCGCTTTCCTGTACTCCATCAATGCTAGTCATAAAACTAATTGCTCCAAGGTCAAAGTAAAAGCTCAGATGCCTTCTGCTAGTTAATATTAACTTTCTCTTTTAAAATATTGTCTCAGTTCTTTTATTTGTTTAATTGAAAAAGCAATACCTGTACATGGGTAAAGTTTAAACAGCACACACCACAAAGGAAATTTCCCAACTCCAAAGCTCCACTAATTAATTTCTAATGAAAGGTCTGTAGAAACCTCTCACTAATCCAGAGATTTAAGCCTGTGACAGTTGGGGCTCTGTGCATTCAATTTTGTAGACACAATGATATAATTATAAAGCAGAAGAAAATCCCTCAGCAAAGAGTGAGTTGCCTTGTATTTTGAGTCCTTATAAAATTACTCCCTTAGAGACGTGCTTGCTCCCTCAATTACTGTGTTTTGGGGGGAAGGGGGTGTATTGTTTGCAGAAGACAGATTAGCTTAAAATGACTTCAACAATGATAGTTTTGAATATTTAGGGGTCACCTGATGAACTGGTTCAAACAAAGAGAAAGACAAAGAAATTCAACACCTCATATTGCAGAAGCTGGATAACAACTGTACACACTTTAAATCTCCTATGGTTATGCCAGCAGGTCTTTGCATTTGGGATGCAATTTCCAGTGAGGTTATCATATATAGCAAGGATCAGTCAACTTTTTCTGTAAAGAGCCAGATAGTAAATATTTTTTACTATGAGGGCTATATGATCTCTGTCGTACTAAACTTTGTCATGGTAGTTGCCATAGATGATTTGTAGAACCAATTGGCATGCTAGTGTTCCAGTAAAACTTTATTTACAAAAACAGGTGGGTATTTGGCCCATGGACCTTTGCCTACCCTGATATAAGTATCAAATGCAAAATTAAATTTTGTTGTCATTGTTAATCTTCACCAAAGGATATTTTTTCCACTGATTTTTTTTAGAGAATGGAAGGGAAGGGAGAGGGAGAGAGGGGGAGACATCGATGTGAGAGAGCCTCATCAACTGGTTGCTTCCCACCCATGCCCCGACTGGGGCTGGGGATCAATTCTGCAACCCAGGTGTGCCCATGACGAGGAATCTAACCTGCGACCCTTTGCTATGCTGGCTGACTCTCTAACCACTGAGAAACACCAGCCAATGCAAAATTAAAATATTTTAATGTCTTGATCAACTTAGATGAGTGTGAAGATGATGTTCTTTGATAAACTGTGCTACAGGACCCACAACGTGGTTTCAGTAATGACAAAGGTTTTTGTTTAAATGTATTAAAATATTGAATGAAATTTCATTACGTTATTGGGTAAAAAGCAACATTAAATTAGTATGTTTCATATAATCTAAAATGTGTGTGTAACCACATTTAGCAAATAGCAATTTACAATGTTTAATTTTATCTACATGCCTAAATGATATATAATAGCCCCCCAAAAAGGCCTTTAGGCAACCATTTTATTGAGAAAATGGAAGATTATCATATACTAGAGGCCTGGTGCACAAAAATTCATGCACTGGGGGGAGGGAGGGGTCCCTCAGCCCGGCATGTGCCCTCTCACAGTCTGGGACTCCTTGGGGGATGTCCACCTGCTGGCTTAGGCCAGCTCCCCAGGGGATCAGGCCTAAGCTGGCAGTCAGGCATCCCTCTGGCAGCCCGGGAGCCCTCGGGGGATGTCCACTTGCCAGCGGGGAGCAGGCCTAAGTTGCAGTCTGACATCCTTATTGCTGCTTAGGAGGTGGGAGAGGCTCCCACCACCACTGCTGTACTGGCAGCCATCAGCCTGGCTTGTGGCTGAGCAGAGGCCCCCCCGTGG
>NW_006383013.1:352936-372642 GCF_000327345.1 Myotis davidii | reverse complement strand
ATCCCCTTCAGGGTGGGGGAGTCCCACGGGGGTGCCTGGCCAGCCTGGGTGAAGGGCTGATGGCCGTTTTTAGGCTGGCCATGCCCCCCGGAGACCCAAGCTCCCAGCCTCTCCTTTTTTTCTAGGATTTATTTATCTTCTATAATTGAAACTTTGTAGCCTTGATGGAGCCCAGGGCTGGCCAGGTCAGGCAGAAAGCTTGGCTTCCTCCATCGATGGGGGCAACCCACGCCTCCTGCTCACTCCAGCTCTGTGGCTACCTCCATCTTAGTTGGGTTAATTTGCATACTCACTCCTGATTGGCTGGTGGGCATGGCTTGTGGGTGTGGCAGAGTGATGGTTAATTTGTATGTTTCTCTTTTATTAGTGTAGATTTGGACTCACCTTATACTCAAGCATATAAGATAGTTGTTATGCTATCTCAAAGTAACATATTTTGAGAGTAATAAAAACATCCATACAATGCTTTGCTGATTATAAAGCATTTCCCAGATAGAATCATATTTAATCTCTATAACAACCTAATCAGATATGCTACCTGACCTCTATGTTCTGAATAGGAGAAAATTGAAGCTAAGGAAGATTACATTCCCCAGGCAGGGAACTAGTAAACAATGGCACCAGGTATGGATCTCAGGCTCCCAGAGTCCAAATCACAAGTTCCCTCCCTATACTGCTTCTCATTGGCAAATATAGCACTATTTCCTCAATGTACTGTGGGGGTGCTGAAGATTTCAGGATCCAGAAATCAGCAAAAGCATCACAGGAAGAATTTGATCTTCATTAGGATAGGGCCTAAGCACCTGCATTTCTAAGTTCTTAAGTGATACCGATGATCCAAGGACCACATTTTGAAAATTACTGGGTAGAGAAAAGTGGCAGAGGAAGTAGTACAGACATGCTAAACTCAAAATAAACAATACAGGGGGAGGGGGCAGACTAGAAAGGGTCAATGGGGGTGGGAGGGGGGAGAATGTACATCTATATTACTTTCAACAATAAAGATAAATCTAAAAAAAATAACGTTTAACATTAAAAAAGAAATGAAACAGTTACTACAGCCCCATAACTAGTTGCTAACTTGTCATGAGCAACAACTTCATTTCCTCAAAATATAACCATCGCATTACCAAAATCTCTGCATAGAATACTGGAAAACACCATAGGGGTCTCACCATTGCTGCTGGTTTTTGCATTCTTTGCCAGCTGTGCACGAGTAGCAGCAATCAAACTGTCATGGGCCAACTCCTGAACCCGGAGGAACCATGGGATGCTACTGTCCGTGCTCTCACTGGAGAGGAAATCATTTCCTGAATCCTCTGCCTCATCTTGTACAAATACTAAGTGCTCAGCTGAAGAGCTCAGACCTGGTAGAAACAAGAAGACATATGAAAGTTAGCCATCAGGTAATCCTTTTATTGGAACCCTGTGTGTCCTGAATCAGCTGTTCCAGATTTTCACCTCTTACCTCAAGCTTCAATTCTCACACAAGATTAGGTTATCACCTTTCCACTCCCAGCCTGCAGACTTGTCTTCGCATCTTACCTCCCATTTCAGTGGCAAAGATGTCCTTCCTGGCAACCAGGCTAACCCTTTCCTCTTGTATCCCCATCCTCCCCTTCAATTATCCCATGTCTCCTCCAGCTGTCTCTTCTCTACTGGCCAGCCTACAGCCTCCCTTACAGCCTTTAAACCTGTTCAAGTTCAAGCCTCTTCCATCTTTACTTTTTTAAAAAGAAGAAAAAGTCCCAAGTACTTCTCTAGCTATCCACCTCCATCTGTTCCTTCAAAGTTAACTTTCTTGAACAAGTATAACTGCTAACTTGCATATTCACTTTATCACCTGCCACCTACTCTCCACCTTTCTTTCTTTCTCTCTCCTCCCTTTCTCTCTCTCTCTCTCTCTCTCTCTCTCTCTCTCTCTCTCTCGTTACCCAAGGATTTTTTCCCCATTGACTTCTAGAGAAAATGGAAGGATGGGAGGAGGAGGGGGCAGAGAGAGAGAAGCATCGACTGGTTGTCTCTTGCAGGTGCCCCTACTGGAACTAGGGAACCTGTGACAGAGGTACGTGCCCTTGACCAGGAATAGAACCTGCCACCCTTCAGTCCGCAGGCCAGTGCTCTAACCATTGAGCTCCGGCCAGGGCTACTCCCCATCTCTTTAACCTTGACCTCCACTTCTACTACTGCAAAAACAATTGCTCTTGCTAAAGTCACTAGTCCTCATCTCACTAGCCCATTCTCAAGTATTTGGCATGATTTAGTAACTTTTCTTCTTTAAAACATTTTCCTTCCTTGGATTCCCCTTCACCACTCACATTCTATTTCCTTATTAAATTTATTAGGGTGACATTGGTTAATAAAATTATAAAGGTTTCAAGTGTATCGTCATATAACACATCATCTGTATATTGCATTGTACGTTCACCAACCAAAGTCAAATCTCCTTCCATCACCATATATTTGATCCCCTTTACCCTTTACTACCTCTTCCGCACCCCCTTTTAGCAATTTCTTCCTATTCTTCTGTTACCCTCATAAATGTTTGGGTTTTTCCCCATCGTCCCAGATTTGCCTATTTTTCTGTTTATGTTCTAGACTACTCCTGAATCAAAGAATCCTGCTCACTGTTTCATACATTTCCTGAATGCTGATAAGCACCAAAACTACATATTTCATACCAGACCTCTCTACAGCTCTGGATTTGTTTCTAACGCTAAAGGATTCCTCCTCCTGAATGTCCCTCCCATAGCTCAACATCAACAGGCACAAATGGGAACTAATCCTCCTCCCTCCAGCCCTGTTCTTTGTGTTCAATATCTTGGTGACCGGCACCACCTAATTTCCCATACAAGAAACTTTTGATACCCTAGAATCTGCCCTCTCTCTATCCACATTTAATTGATCACTAGACTATACCAATTCTCGAAAGTAATAAAATAATAAGGCTTCATTTCATTTTAAGTATGTCTGAGTTAAATATGGCCCAGCACAATTTTTTTTTTTAAAGCATGAGCAGAGTTCAGAAAAGGATAAAAAAAATACCTGCTCTTGTTAAGTTAAGAAGAATAAAAGAAGTGCTATCACTTGGCTGTAGATCTTGCAACAGGCTAGGAGACTCTGGAGTGGACAAAAATTCCGGGGACTTCTGTACAGTCTGAGCCCTCGTCTCCTCTCCGTCTGGGCCCACATTCACCTGAAGGCTTCTTAACACAGCTGAAGGAGGGACCTCCTTGGAGGAGTTAGTATGATTTGGAGTATCATCTGGTAAAGAAAAAATAGTACAGCTTTATAAAGCACCTATTTCCAAAGAGCTCACCATATTGACACATAGCACCTAATACCCTTGTAACCTCTCTTAGCATCTAACACCCTTACAGGAACAGACATTTTCATTTTACGAATACAAAATTTGCCTCAGAAAAGAACAGAGAGGTGGCTTTAAGTTCTAAAGGAAGTCAGTCAACAAGTGAGGGACATACTCCTCTAACACCTGGCAGTAACTAATAGCCAACCATCTACATTTGGAATTATAGACCTTTGTTCTTTTGAGGCCAGAAATCAGTACTTTCCCCTTTAAAAAAATATGGTTATACAAGGAATACTAACATAAGAATAGGCTCTACATTTTAAATTATTATTCTTTGGGACAGATCCCTTCCATGTATGTGACAGTTTTGGTGAATTATTGGGGGATAAGGGGGCATAGCTGGGGAAATAACTGAAATTTTATATAATCATCAATATGTTTCATTATAGTCTGGGTTTACATTTGGATATAAAGAAATAATCAAAATACTTTCTAATTTTATTGTAAGGAGGAGATGAATTTACAAAGGTTTTGGTTGCAATATGAGGAACTGAACTACAGTGCTGAAGCATCCAATGTTTTCAGCGGTTTCTTTCATCTTTATCAAAGGCAGATAATATTTTTTCCTATTTTATGGAGATAATAGACAAAATTATAGGCATAAAAGTGGAAACCTAGGGGCAGTACTGCCATTTCAGAGCCTAATGAAGTTGCACAACAATGTAAATATACTTATTAATGCCACCGAACTGGTTAAATAGTAAGTATTGTTATGTATATTTTACCACAAACATTTTTTAAAATAAAGCTCATAGACAGTTTGTCATTGAACAATAGAAAATAAGTGAATATTCATCAATAGTGACATGAATATTGTGGTATAATCATATAACAAAATACCCTAGAGCAATGAAACCAAACAAACCATAGCTACGCACAAGAATGAATCGGATTAATCTCACAAATACAGAGCACTAGTAAAGGAAGAAAGGTACAACATACTTTCATATAACTCCATTAACTTAAAGTCCAAAAACAGCTAAAATCAAACTGTGTTACTTAGACTTGGGTAGTTACTGGAAACTTGTAAACAAAGAACTGTCTCAAAACCTAAGGATGGTGGTGACCTATGGAACAATAGAGGTTGTCTTTATCAGAGAGGGCTCCTATGGAGGGCTTAGAAGCTGGCAATGTTCTACTTCTTTATTAAGTGGTTGGTATCTGCTTTATAATAATTCAATATGTATATCCATGTGGTTTTATACTTTTCTGAATCTATCATATATCTCAAGTAAAAAGAAAACATGCAGGCCAAACACATGTGTATTTAGAATGATACACACATACTTAAGAGGGAGGGGAATGAGATTAGGGAGGTTTGTGCAGATACATTTGCTATTGTAATATTGTATTTCATTAGCTGACAGGTGCGTAGATGAGTTTGCATTTATTATCTAGAGGCAGCTCTGCCTCTGCATCTATTATTGTTCAAAAGTTTATAATGGTCTCAATTATCCATGAATAAGTGAGATCATGTGGTATTTTTCTTTCATTGACTGGCTTATTTCACTTAGCAGGTTCTTGAAAATATTTTAAATTAAAACTAAAAGAAGGTAATGTGCAAAAGAAGACATGCTTTTGTTCCTGTTTTTATTTCCTTTATTATTGTTAATTATTTATTCAGTAAGTTAAAATTGGGGGTGAAGGAGACATATGTTAATACTTTAAACCAGGGGTCCTCAAACTATGGCCCGCAGGCCACATGCAAATACAAATATTGTATTTGTTCCCGTTTTGTTTTTTTTACTTCAAGATAAGATATGTGCAGTGTGCATAGGAATTTGTTCATAGTTTTTTTTTAAACTATAGTCCAGTCCTCCAACGGTCTGAGGGACAGTGAACTGGCCCCCTGTTTAAAAAGCTTGAGGACCCTTGCTTTAAACAATAAAAAATAAAATAATAAGTTAAAATTGGGAGAGAAAAGTTGGGGGGAAAGCCTAATGAAGATAAAAATTTATTAGCACATGGAAATTTTCACATATTGAAAAATCCATAAATATATGGAAAGACTCCCAATATACTAATAGAAAAATTGGAATTGAAAGGTAGGAAATGTGGAAAAATTTGGAGCTAGTTAGGGAAACCTTAAGTCAACATTTGGTTAGTTCATTATATCTGCCCTTCTTGAATCTTTAAACATTGAAAAAGATTGAAAGTCACTTGAAAAAAATAAAAGAAAAAGGAACACCACTAGAAGACAGTAACCAGAAGACTATAACAAATAATTTGTTACCAACAAATATTGATCCTCACCTGATTTAACATTAGTATTCCAAATTTTAAAACAAGGACCAGAAAACAAAGAATTCATTGCATCTAAAAATAATGTTCTCCTTGGTAATAGTCAAGGAGGTTATTAGCTTTGGATCACCCTCTTCTCATCCAAAGCCAATAATCTCACTTCCCTATGCTTAGCATTCCACCCATTCTACTCTCCTGAAGCCTCCTCACCAATTATCCACATTTTCTGTCCACAACGTCTCTAACTGGCTCTTTTCTTTTAGCAAAAACCACCCTTAAATATTTCAAATCTGAGAAAAGAATTCTTCCATCTATTTTCTCTTTTTCCTTTGCATAGCAGGAGAGTCTTTACAAAGTATAGATACTTCCTCTATACGTATCTTACACAAGAATCCCAATCCTCTGCAGCCTGGCTTTCTACCCCCTTTCCATGGAACTGGTCCTGCTAGGTCAACAATGGCCTTGTTGACCCTATCTCACTGGGCCTCTTAGGAACATTTGACACACTGACTATTCCCTTGGGTTCCATGCCTGTACTCTCTGCCAGTGTTCCTATACTACTCTAGACTTTCCTTCTCCCCTCCACAGGCTCTCCTTAAATAGGATATTCCAAGGCGTTCTACCTTAGCCTTCTTTTCTTCTCACTTTCATATTCTATGGGTGAACTATCGATGCACTTATGACTTCCATGGCTCCTTTTCTCCATGATTCCTAATTTTTACAGTTCCACCAGTCTGTTATAAAATCAGTTAATCCATTCCACCAGTACCATAGAGTAGGCTAAGCTCTTAGGACTCATTTATCTTAACTGTGGTGTTCTTAATTTTTACCTGGTAACATTAGCCGACTGCATTCTGAGGCCTCAGTCACTGGAAGAAGGGACAGGCAAGTAATGTCTTTAGCTTCTGATTCTACTAGCCCCTGTCCCAATGGGATGGATGTATTCTGAACAAACTGTACCAGGAGCTAAGGGGTGGGGAAGGGGAAACAACATAAAGATATACAAGTTGTTAGGAATGGATATAAACATCTGAATTTCCCAAAAGGTGATGATGTAATTAAGTCTTAATTGCTCACTAATCTCAGCCATATTCATTGTAAAACTAAATTAACAACAAATAAAATTTAAAGTTATTTTTATCAAGTCATCTGTTCTGGAAAAAGGCTAAATTATGTAATTAATTTAACCTCTGTCATTTTCCACCAAACAAAGAAATGACAAAAATAATTATATTTTTAAATGATGGCTATCAAAAACTCAACCACATTGTACTGATTACATTTTATAAAACACTTTTCTGTGTATTGGCTCCTTTAAGCCTCACTATAAATCAGTAGGCTTGAACATGTATTTTAAAGATAAGGAATCAAGTTGAAGACACTGAATGACTTTTCTAAGGTCATAAGACTAGTTAGGAGCAGTGTCAGTCTTCAAACTTAAGTAATTTGATTCCAAATTCTGTGACTTTTCATTATGTAACACAGATATATTTAAATTAAAATGAGAAAAATAAATAAAAATTAAAAATGTTGTCTTGGCCGGTGTAGCTTGGTTGAGGACCGTCACATCCACCGAAAGGCTGCTGATTCAATTCCTGGTCAGGGCACATGCCCAGGTTGCAGGCTTGATCTGCAGTAGGAGGCATGAAAGAGGCAGGAGATCAATGTTTCTTTCTTAACGATGTTTCTCTCTCTCCCTCTCCTCTAAAATCCATAAAAAGATATTAAAAAAAAATGTTGCCCTGGCCAGTGTGGCTCAGTTGGTTGGGGCATTGTCCCATACACAAAAAGGTAGCAGGTGTGAGTCCTGGTTGGAGCACATACCTAGGTTGCGGATTTGATCCCTGGTCAGACCACATGTGGGAGGCAGCCGATCGATGCTGTGCTCTCACATTAGTGTTTCTCTCTCCCTCTCCTTTCCTCTCTCTCTAAAAATCAATAAAAATTATTTTTAAAATAGTTTAAGTCCTCCAATTACATTTAGAAAGAAAATACTTTCAGATATATATACTTTCTGAAAATTCTTTCAGAAAAATTAAAAGAATGATTTGTGGTAGTAAATATTTACAAATGTATACATACATTACACATATATGCCATATATAAAATATAAAATTTTGTCATATAATTATCTAGATGTATAATTTTATACTTATTAAATAACAAATATTAAAAGTCCTAAGAGGTAAAAACAGAATTTTTAAATCTTTGAAAAAGTACTTAGTAAGAGGAAAATAATAAACTAGTAGTTACAATCAAAACAATATGGCCCACAAAGACTAACATTTTACTATCTGGCCCTTTACAGAAGAAGTCTGTTGACCTCCAAATTAAATAAGGACAACCTTTGGAATACAGCCCACCAAAAAGAAAAGAAAAGCTCATTTGGCTCACCTCTGGTTTGGATTCTAACTCATCTGATAACATTGATTCAGCTTCCAAATCCTGTAGCTGTTCAGGTGACAAGTTAAATTTTTAATTCAAAGTCAATGACACCTTCCTGTTTATGCTCATATTCCTCTAGGAAATGCTATGCTTTTCCTGTAAGATGCTGTGCTGGGTAGGTAATCAATTTAGCCTAAAATGAGGGCACGAGAGAGAGAATATTAAGAGCAGAGGAAAAATGTAGCTAAATAAACAAAGACTTTATCTATTGTAATAATCGTAAGTTGCATGTCCTTTTCCACTATTTCCCACCCTGGTATATCCACAGCAAGCAATAAAGAATTCGTCCTAAAACAATTGTTTTAAAACAGAACAAACCCAGTAGGTATCAAAACCCATAAAAAGTTTTACTTTGATGTAGAATTTCTATTTCTACTAATCTATTCTAATGAAAGGTCTTAAATATGAGAAAAGCTATATGTCCAAAGAATTTCATCTTATCATCTGTGATAATAAAAAACTTCAAACAACATATAAATACATGCATATACCCAACAATTGGGGAGTGTTGATAAATGTTGGTTAAATTACAAAAACAAAATATGAAATTACAAACTTGCCAATATTAAAACTAGTTAAGATAAGTATAGGAAAAAGTGAAAAGAAATTCACACAGCTGTGATAGTAGCTAATTGGGTGGTAGGCTGGTGTGACTATTTTCTCAATTTCCCAATTTTTCTAAAAATATTTATAGTCAGTTAATATTTCAATAATATTTTCCAAAAGTAGTACTCTCAGGACCCTGATGCTGCTGTTTTCTACCCATAATTTAAATTCTTACTTTCTTTTTCTTTTTTTTTTATCATATATTGTTCTTTTATAAAATATATTTTATTGATTTTTTTTTTTAGAGAGAGAGAGAGGAAGGGAGAGGGATAGAGTTAGAAACATCAATGAGAGAGAAACATCGATCAGCTGCCTCCTACACACTTCCTACTGGGGATGTGCCCAAAATCAAGGTACATACTCTTGACCAGAATCGAACCTGGGACTTAGTCCACAGGCCGACGCTCTATCCACTGAGCCAAACCGGTTAGGGCTAAATTCTTACTTTCTTATAGCTTAATTCTCCCCCTCACCCCCCCGGGATTTTGGCAAAGTGAGTTCACTTTATTTTGTACAATTATTGTTAAAATTGGGAGCACTACTATATACAAAGTGGTCATACAGTGTAAAATGTACTCAAGATGAGTTTTCAATTAATTCCAAGGTAAAGTGAAAAGTTAGAAAGATTTACTCTACAAAAAGAGCACTTAAATGTACCTGAATAAGTGTTACTACCCTGATAGTTCCTTCCTCTCCCTTTTGTTAGCTGCCAGAAATCTGTATTTTTCATCATTAAAAAATTATTTACAAGATGTAAATAAAATGTTAAGTTTCCCACATAAAGTAGCATAAATCTCCAACTTTTCCTTTCACACACATTTTTCTTATTCAAGCACTATAATAGCTCAATGGGGCTTACCCATCCCTCGTTTACATTGAAAGGAACCAAGGCTCAGTATTATCACTTGTCCAAGTTATTAAGCTGCAGAGCCAAACTCCTAGCCACAGAGGAGGTTGGCATGAATAGTTGGCATAAATAGTGATTAAATCTCTCTAAATTTGATCTTGAGTGACCAGGGTGTAAGAATTCCCTTTCCCCAATTCCAGCTCATCTCAATTAGCCAAGAAATTACCAAATGTTTATTTAAGTTATTCTTAATGTTCCTCCAATTTTGAGATTCCAGGATTGTAAAATCTCTAAGAAACTAGACAATTATTTACTGTCTTTATATTTGTTCTTTTTTTTTTTAAGAAACTAATGGTGCTGGCTCGAGGGATAGGTTTCTGTTTCCTTACCTAATGAAAAATAAAGGATAAGAATATGTGCCCTTAACAAGGGAAAACTCAGATATAGCAGATCTTAAACACTTTTGCAAAGCTGTAATAACAACTTAGAGGAGGAAGCTGCCACTTCTCTTATAGTTTAAGGACCACCTCTACATCATCATTTCTCAATCCAAAGTTATCTATGACACCCTTTTATTTTAGTGTTTTCATTTCAATGATAATCTTAAAAATTAGCACAATCACTTCCTGGAACAAATGGGTATCTGTATTATAACTGAGAACTGCCATACAATTTTGGTATCCAAATTTGTGGTTTGTATGTGTGCTGTGTAAACAAAAGAGAAAATAGTCGGATGCAGTACAATGGGCGGGATGACCTCAAAAGAATCTGTATTGGAGCACTCAGTGCCATAGTAAATGTACCGTGTGGATCTCATCTTTAACACAGCACCAGCTAAGTGTGATGGCAAATTCAATTCTATTCCTAATTCCAGTTACCCAAGTAACAGATTTCAAAAATTGCAATGCAATTTTTTTTAAATAACAGCTTCACTGAGATATAATTCACATACCATACAATTCACTTACTTAAAGAGGACAAGTACATTGTTTTTAGTATAGTCACAGATGTGCAAACATAACCACAATCAATTTTATAACATTTTTGTCATCCCAGAAAAGAAAACCTGTACCCATTTTCTCCCAAGCCCTTCACTGAGCAGGCCTAGGCAACTACTAATCTATTTTCTGTCTGTATGGATTTTTACCTACTCTAGACATTTTTATAAATGGAATTATATATGTGACCTTTTGTGCCTGGCTGCTTTCACTTAGCATGAAGTTTCCAAGGTTTATCCTATTGTATGTAGCATGTATTGGTACATCATTTCTTTTTGTAGCCAAATACTATTCTACTGTATGGATGTACATTTTATTTATCAAATTATCAATTGATGCACATTTGGATTATTTCCACATTTCAGTTGTTTCCCCAGTTTGGCTATTATGCATAATGTTGCTATGAACATTCATGTACAAGTTTTTGCATGGACATACGTCTTCATTCTTTTCTGTACTTTTCTAGGAGTGAAATCACTAGGTCATTTGGTAACTATAACCTCCTGAGGAATACCAGGCTGTTTTCCAAAGTGGTTGTGTCACTTTACAATCCCACCAGTAGTATATAAGGGGGATCTAATTTCTCCACACCCTCACCAACTCTTGTTAATTAGTAGCTGCCTTTTCTATAGTAGCCATCCTAGTGGGTATGATGTAGTAACTCACTGTGGTTTTGAGTTACATTACCTGATGGCTAATGATGCTGGGCATCTTTTCCTGTGCTTATTGGGCATATGTTCATATCTTAGACCTTATCAGATATTGGTTTGCACAACCTTTCTTCCATTCTATGTTATCTTTTCACTTGTAAAGCAAATCTTTAATTGAATAAGGCAATTCTAACTCTACAAAGTCATCAAATAAAACCTCATTAAAACTGGTATTCAAGGACTTCTCAGTCACCTTTGGTTAAATATAAGATCTGATTATCATAAACTGTGTAACAAGGCCTTGACATTACAAATACTACCTTGTATGCTATCTTCTGCGCTAGTATTTCTAAAGTTGAAATTTAGAAGCAAATGAAATATATTACTGCATCCAAGGCTAAATCTTTCCACTGTTAAGCTCAATATTAAATATGTAGTTCATTTTAACAAACAACATCTCTACCACATAATATGAATGTTAATTTGAATTTTCTTGTTGTATGGTATTGCCTACATCTGTATACTTATTCATGAAGATATAAATCCATGGCAACAACTAACATAATCTTGATAATCTAAATTTTATGATGTACATGGTTCCCCATGGCCATCAAAACATGTTAGACTGCCTAAAGAAAATAATCTTTGTTTAGCATATATATTTTAGAAATTCACTGATCATGGCACTACTATTATTGATTTGTAAATTTGTTTTGATGTTGCAGTTGATTAAGAGCTATAAAGGCTCAGCATAGGAGGTATAAGAATTACCTAGCTTTATGTTTGAGTATATTTAAAATAAAAATAATTTGCGAGTATTGGGGGTAGGGAGGGTCCCAATGCAATGTTTTTCCTTTAAATGCAACTTATATGACACTGAAGTGAAAGGCACTGTTCTTACTCAAAGGGAAGCTAATTTCAGAAAAATTATGGATATCAGAGGAAATTTCTTCCCTGGCTTTCTTATGCTATTAATTAAGATAAGAGATTAAAAATGCAATATTCACAGTAGTCACCTAAATCATCCAAAGTTCTTTCATATGGACAGTAATATTTGTTCATTTTTACTTTGTATCTGTAACTGGTGGACAGGCAAAATGTGTATCTTTATTTCCTTTAAAATAGAAAATATACTAATTTAGCTCCATAAATAACGGAAGAGACAACATTTAACTATCAGCAACGAAGGCCAGGCCCATCGAATCATATTTTCCACAAATCATAAGTAAGGAATCTTGGCTCTAGATTAAGACTTTACAACAAAACAAACTGATCTTAGAAATTGGTCAAAGTAGTACTGTTCAGACCAGACCTATTTCCTCCCCCCCTTTTACTGTGTGCATGGCCATCAAAGCATATTAGACTGCTTAAAAAATAATTGGCCCAGCATATATATATTATATTTTTTAGAAATCCACTGACCCTGCCACTGTTCAGCCTAGATATTAAAAAGAATGCAGACAAGCCAAAACCGGTTTGGCTCAGTGGATAGAGCGTCGGCCTGCGGACTGAAAGGTCCCAGGTTCGATTCCGGTCAAGGACATGTACCTGGGTTGCGGGCACATCCCCAGTGGGAGATGTGCAGGAGGCAGCTGATCGATGTTTCTCTCTCATCGATGTTTCTGGCTCTCTATCTCTCTCCCTTCCTCTCTGTAAAAAATCAATAAAATATATTTTTTTAAAAAAAGAATGCAGACAAAACAACAACAACAACAACAAAAAAACACCTCTGCAATAAACAAAAGCAAAACACAAGGCTTGAAAAGAAGTAATTGAGAACTCTAACAGCAAAGTAGATCTAGGACAACAGCAATCTCTATGATCAGGACTGTTCTGAGAACAACTCTCCTTCTGTTTTCAGCCAATAAACAAATCCTGGGACTAAAGCTTGATAAGCTGCATTCTTTTTCTGCAACACACCCTACTTCTACATTAACACTAAGTAGCTAAACAAATTAAATAAAGAAACTGAGATATGTTTTTTTAAAAAGCAAAAATGCAAGGTCTCTAAAGCAGGAATCTTAATTCTGCCTCGGAGGGCAAGCTACTCATCTTCTTAGCCCTAGGAAACTCATCTGAAATGTAGAAATGAAACAGATCAACCCTAGGATTATTTTTATATCAGTCAATAGAAATAATTATAAAATTCTTCAGAAATAAACTTCTCTAGAGGTGCTTAAGAAATAAGTAAGTCTATCAAATGTTTAGTATACATAGAAGGTTAAGAACTATGCCTTTTATTACTGAGTCCAAATTTCTTATAGAGACTGCAACCCACAGTAAGATACATTTTCCATCATAACCCAATAAACGAAACACACACAGATAACATAGTTTCATGAAACAATACTAACTTATACTATACGACTCTCATGCACTCTGAAAATATATTTGATGAGACCCAATAAACTGATCTCACAAACTAACAGGTTATATCCCACAGATTGAAAAACACTTTATTAAAGTAACTTCAAAATGTCTAAAATATGTATGTTAAACACTACAGACACAGTGCACAAAATTCGTGCACGGGTAGGGTACCTAGGCCTGGCCGGGTGATCAGGGCTGATCTGTGGGGTGACTGGCGGGGTGATCAGGGCCCCCGCTCGCACCCACCTTGGCCTGGCGCTGCCCACTCGCCAACCCCCCTGCCCCCAGCTGCAGTCCTGCTCTTACCGGGGCCCACCGGGGCCAGCGGTGCATCGCCAACGTCCACCATTTCCATGCCACCCCCAATGGTCAGCGCATGTCTAACTCCCGGTGGGTTGAACTCTTGCCCGTAGGGACAATTTGCATATTAGCATTTTATTATATAGGATAGCATCACATACAAAGTGTAAACCCATTGATATAAACCTGCTTTTAATATATATTACAGCCCAGTCAATGTGGCTCTGTGGTTGAGCATCAACCTATGAACCAGAAGGTCACAGTTCGATTCTCAGTCAAGGCACATGCCCCAAGTTGTGGGCTCCATCCCCAGTACGGGTGTGCAGGAGGCGGCCGATCAATGATTCTCTCTCATCATTGAAGTTTCTATCTCTCTCTCCTTCTACTTTCCTCTGAACTCAATATATATATATATATTTTTTTTTTTACAATCAGCCATTATTATTGTTGGAGTTTTGGTAAAATAGATTACTTGAATCTTATCTTTTGGCCCTCCCTGTGAGTTCTGCAGAGGAAAATATTACAAACTAGGCAAATGATTAGCAACAAAAAGAAGTTTTTGGTCCCAAGTCCCAATGCAGACCTCTCACATACTGGGAGAGAAAACCAATTCAAAGTAAGCAAGCAACAGGGGAACAGAGATGATACAAGTCTCCTGTCTCAGTCCTGATTGCTATGCAGAAGGGAGTGTATTTCCAAGGGAAATATGACCAGGGGCTTTTACTACTTTGCCTCATAAAAGACATAGAACATCATTGTGTTAACCTCTAAAAAGCAGAGTGACCCTGGGTAGATTAGTGGGTTAGTATTGTGCGGAACACCAAAAGGTCAATTCCTGGTCAAGGCATATACCTAGGTTTCAGGTTTGATCCCTGGTCCGAATGCACACAGGAGGCAACCTATCACATCACATCGATATTTCTTTCTCTCTCCCTCCCTTTCTTTCTCTAAAATCAATAAAACATATCCTCAAGTTCTTATTTAGCTCCATAAATAATGGAAAGGATACAAAGTAAATAAAAATAAAAGGCAAAGTAATTCCACCCTAGAAAACAAAGCCCAGAATAGCAATACTGCTCTAACTTGAGGGAGGTCAACAATGCTTTGACCTTGACCCAGTTTTAGGAAGAAGTGGAAGGTGGGTGGGTAGAGGAAAAAAGAAAAAAGAAATTGAGAAACACTGTGCTCCCCACAACTGGTCACCATTCATACAAAGGCTAAAATAAAGCACATGATTTCAACCAAAAGGACTAGTCTCTCTGACCATGGGCCAATCTGCTTCTCAGCTCCCTCCATCGCCACCTGTGGCTGACCACAGATATAGATCCAGACAACTCTACTGACATTAGTAAATTACAAAGACCAAAAATTAAAATTTATTTTAAAAGAGCAGTTTAAATTTTGGTATAACAGTGCTGGGAACAAGAAAACGAGGTAACTTTCTACATCATACCTAGCATATTATGGGAGTTGATTAAATTCTAATGATATAGTGGTAACAGGTGCTAACGAAAGAAATTTGGAATACAGAATTGTAAAGGCAGAATGAGTTTTAAAACCATAGGATTCACCCTAGGCCTTCTCCTTTCTCTTCCCAGGATCTTCTGGGTGCTCCATTCCTACAGCCTTGAATTGTATTCCATTCACCTCCCCATTTCTCCACAATCCTAATTCTCTACAAGCTAAATTCATCAAGAGTTATCTCTACTTTCTCATCTCCAATCATTACCCAACCCCGTCAATTCACCAAAACCTCTCTTGTAAAGATAACCCATGATCTTCATGTTGCCAAGTCCAACGGACACTTTACTGTCCTCATCTTACTTGACCTTTCCAATGGACAACTATTGTTTTTGACTGTCTTACATTCATTTCCCCTGCCTGGGTGACAGGATCCATTTTGTTTGGGGATTTACCCCTCCCCATTAATTACATTCTTGGCAGGACTGTAGATTAAGATGTTCTTTTCTATCCTGGCCAACTACAGGACACTTGACCCATGTTGAACAAATCAGACACTTTTCCTCAGAACATGCATCCTGAAAGTAACTAAGGACTGAAAAATGCTGCAGGAGCCCATTCATTCCAGTTAGCAGTTAGCAGCCTTCCCTGGGGCTGCTCATATTCCTGTCCTTTATAAAGTCAGGGCCGTCAGCATTTTCTTTGGTCCTGTGAGTTGCTCACATCCTGGTTATAAATTCCTCTTCTGAAGTAAATTGTTCACTTGCAACCAAAGAGGCATAATTGGCACTGTTTCTCAAAGGCGCTGCCTCCTTTCTCAAACACTATTCTCTTTATTTCCAAGGTACATGTTCCTTATTCACTACGACCCATTGGCCATCTCCCCAGTCTCTGATAACTCCTATCATCCTCCTCCACTCAGCCCCTAAATGTTAATGTTCCTCACGATAGTTTTCAGACCCGTTTTTCTTGCTATACTCTCTCCCTCTTGTGAATTCACCCAGTTCCTTGGCTTTAAATCATATGGTCTCCAAAATTTTTATCTGTAGCCCAGACATCTCCTCTGAGCTGCACACTTGGATATACATCTCTACTTAACATTTTTTTTTAATATTTTATTGATTTTTTTACAGAGAGGAAAGGAGAGGGATAGAGAGTTAGGAACATCGATGAGAGAGAAACATCGATCAGCTGCCTTCTGCACACTCCCCACTGGGTATGTGCCCGCAACCAAGGTACATGCCCCTGACCGGAATCGAACCTGGGACCCCCGAGTCCGCAGGCCGATGCCCTATCCGCTGAGCCAAACCGGCTAGGGCTCTACTTAACATTTTAACTTAATGTCTCCATTTTAACATGTTCAAAACAAATTCTCTCTCAAGCCTGTTTCCCATCCTTCCTTACCAGCCCCTCTCACCCCACCCTTTACTCAAGGACCACTATTTAAGTCATTTAGGAGTAATCTTTATTACTTTATTTCCTTTGTTCCCAATACTCAATCCAGCTGCCAAGTCCTATTGATTCTATCTCTAAAGGAGGAAATATAGCAAATCCACCTACTTCTTTCTCTACTGCCACCACCCTGCTCCAGGCCACCATCACCTCTAGCCCTAAAGCACTGTTACTGGTCTCCCTGCTTCTGTTCTTGCCACCCTCCGTTCGATTCTCTTCACAGCAATAAATATCATCTTGAAATGTGAATCCTATTATAGATATACTTCCCTGTTCAAACTCTTCTCTAAGCTTTCCAATGTGTCTAGACAAAATCCAAACTCCTTATTCTGGCCTGTAAAAACCTATGTGAGCCATCCCTGCACCCCCACCTCCAGTGTCACCCTCCTTTACCTGCTCACCAAGTCCCAGCCAGAGGAAGCTCCCTTAGCTCCGAGGACACATGAAGTTCTTTCTTATATTATAGATTTGCACATGACATTTGCTCTACCTAGGAATGCTTTTGCCATTCTCTTCCATTGGTTAGCTCTTTTTTTGTTTGTTTTAATCCTTCATAGTTCAGTTTAACTGTTAACTCATTTAGAAAGGCTTTCCCTGATACCTTACTCAAGGAAGGTTTGCCATACACCCTCTACCATCTTCACTAATCACAGTTTCTAATTCTTTCATTTGTTTTTATACAGTCTTTATTTTTTTGTGGGCTATCCCATAAATTGCAGGCTCCATAAACAAGGGTAAGAACTAGTCTTGTTCACTACTAATTTCCCAGCACCTGACATAGCACTTTATGTAAGTCATAAGGAATTTAGGTTTTCCAGTGTCATTTCTGATACTGTGACACTCTAAGGTTTTCCTTACTATGAGCTTAAAGGGCTTCCACACAAGGTTCCGTGTAAGCACCTAGTAGGCACTGAATAACTATCTGTATAATAAATGAATGACATTGCAAATGATACCTAAATTTTTGTCTCTATTCCTGACCTCTTCTGAACTTCAAACTTTCATTTCTAACTGGCTTGCTACTATCTCCACATAGCTATCCAACAGCAACTCAACCTAACAATGTACTAAATCCAGATTATTATCTCCACCACCTAACCTGTTCTTCTTCCTGCAGCATTCATTTAAATTATTGCCCAATCTTCCTCCCACTCAGCTGCAAATTCTCGATCTTTAACAATCCCTTTCATCTTCCCCACTGAAATAATCCCAGTGGTTCTGATGCCCCCAAATGTATTCCTAGTGTAATGCCCTGTTTAGGTCTCTCATTATCTTTCAACTACAGTATTAAAATAGACTTCTATCTGGCCACCCAGCCCTTAAAATCCCCCTTTCCAATCCATCTTTTTTTTTTAATATATTTTATTGGTTTCTTACAGAGAGGGAGATAGAGAGTTAGAAACATCGATGAGAGAGAAACATCGATCAGCTGCCTCCTGCACATCTCCCACTGGGGATGTGCCCGCAACCCAGGTACATGCCCTTGACCGGAATCGAACCTGGGACCCTTCAGTCTGCAGGCCGACGCTCTACCCACTGAGCCAAACCGGTTTTGGCTCCGATCCATCTTTTACACAACCACTCGAGGTACCTTTCCAAAACATAGAAATGTTTGTATTATTCCCCTTACTCAAAGTTCAGTGCCTCAGTAGTCACACACCTAAGCATGGCATTTTAAATATTCTACATGTCTTCAGACACCAGCATCCACTATATTCCTTAATAAACTATTTACTGCAGGCCACACTAAATTCGCTATTAAATGAACACACTAACCTTTGTCAGTGTTCAAGGTCTTTGATTGGGCTAGGTCTTCAATCAGTAATAAAAACCCCCAATCTAGATCTGATCTTGTGAAATCCTTCCCAGCCTTTAAAATTCAACTCAAATGCCATCTCATCCATTAAGACTCTGATCCTTTCCCTCCAGTAAGAACAAATCTGTCCTTACCTCCGTGTTTTCACAAAACAGTTTAACCCCGCTTTTAGCAATTATTTCATTTCCCTTAGGGTGTTAGTTGTCTACATGGAAATTTTTCTCATTGGCTGGGTTTGAGTTTATTCACCCTTCTCCCATTAACCTAGGACGACGCTGTGTACAAAGTAAACACTCAGGAAATATTTGCTGGATAAATAGGTAAGCTCTTTAATTTACAGAGAAAAAAGAAAAAGCCAAAAGCTAGAGATTATGTAACTTGCCAAAAATTAGGCATCTACTTCGATGTCGAACTTTAAAAACTAGAACCTAAATCTTCTGCTAGTTTAGTTGACTTTATACTCTGTCCACAACTAAGATAACACAAAGTGGAGTTTCTTCCTTAAGAACAAAATGTCCCTGACTTTATTTCAAAATGGTTTTTTTTTTTTTTTAGTCTCTGAAAATACGCTGCACTGACCTTTTGCCAAAGTGAGGAAGAAGTGCAAATTCTTAGGTCCCAAGTTAATAGTCTTTAACCTCCAAGTAGTGCCTAAATGCATTTCAGAGTCTCATGAGCAAGTGCAACAAACTTTAATAAACTAATTGTATCTGTTATTTGAAGAAACTACAGAGGATAAATTCAACCTGATAAATGCATCCAGGCTGTGCACACAGACCACAGACCACAGCCCACACCCCCGCCTTGGAATGACAGGCGGAGCAGAACCCGCAGTCCAGCCCCTCCCAGTCGGCAGCCTTCTTCCAGACCCAGAAAGTAAGGGGCGTATGAAAGAAGGGGCAGCTCGGGGATGAACTATCCCGGGCAGAGTCCCTCTGGCATCACATTTCCCCAGGACCTCGGCCTCAGTGTCGGGCGCCAGGTCCGCGGGCAGGCCTGGCTGCCAGTGCAGCCCGGCAGCCCCCGCCCACGGGACTCGCTGACTCCGGCTTTCTCGGGACGGTCGGGTTCCCACCCCCGGCCCCCAAAACCAAGCAAAGGAGCCGAAACATCGGCCCCCAAACCTCGCGAGGGGAAGGGTCCACGCCGT
>NW_006383013.1:338468-352742 GCF_000327345.1 Myotis davidii | reverse complement strand
GTGGCCCGGCCCGCCCTGGAGCTCACCTTACGTCCCCTGCAGCCGCCCGTGGGTCAATCGGTCCCAAATTCCGTCCACACACAGCGTCTTCCGGCTCCTGCCGGAAGCAGCTCGAGCGCGGGACAGGAAGTTTGGCCGCCCCCCACGCACACACCCACTTTCTTGCCTCCAGGCCGAGCGGGGGGCCGCCGGGCGCCCGGGTTTGCAGCGCAGGGCTCCGCGCCCGGACCCAAGGCGCCGTGGTCTCCCACCTCCCACTCATCCTCTATCGGCCTTCGGGGCTCGGAGGTCTGCAAAGCCCGCAAAACGGGTCGGTTCATTCCCGCCGTGACGTCACTGCTACCCTGCCGCGGCGGACGGGGCCGTGGTACCTGTCGGCTGAGGTCTGTACCAGCTACAATGGAGGCGAGAACGGTCACTGCTGACTTTCATCGGAGTTCTCAGCGAAGAGGATCGCGAAGCTTCACCTCCCCGGGAAGGGAACTGCAGAACCTACCTCTGCATTGTATGCCGAGCAGGGTAAGAATTGAGACTCAAGTGTAGTTAGAACTTTTTTTGGAATATGAATTCCCTAGCGTCTGGGTTCCACATGCAGTGGGGCCTTCACTTACAAGTGTCCCGACTAACGAGTTTTTTGAGGTACCAGCTGTCTCTCAGCCGATTTTTTACATTGAGTTGATAGAGTAATTTGAGTTAAGAGCTCCTTAACGAGGTCGGTCTCTGAACGAATTAAACTCGTAAGTCAAGGCCCCACTGTATTTGAACTTAAAGAGCTCTCAGGTGTCCTGCCTGGGGGGCTAGATCTCTTGAGTTCCAGGCTGGATGCCACCACTTGTTAGAGCTTTATGAGTTTGACCGACTTCTTGAAATTACTAATTTTATTATAGTGCTGCTTGCCAAACCATGAAGAACTCAACGAAGGCAGTGGCAGTGGGAATTAAAGTTCTCTAAGAAAGGGGCTTAAGATTAAAGGTAAGCCTTGAAGACGGGCATATAAATGGGTGAGAGAGTAGTAGTTTGAATATACAAATAAACTATGGTGATTTGCAAAACAAAGGAGAAACACATTTCAGGGGAAGAAAATTCCTCTTTAGATAAAGTGCGTTTATCCCAAGGGGATATTTACTTGGAGGTAAAGGTACCAAGCTCAGGTAAGAAAGAGGTCAAAAATAGAGATGTAGATTTGGGATTTATCAACATACAGAGATTAAATGGCCCTGGAAAATTATATAAAACAAGAAAGAAGGCCACTAAAGACAACTGGAATGATTGATTACTAACACAGTTTGAATCTACTTTCTATAAATGTTGCCAACAAAAGTTTATTGCAGGAGCGGGGTGTCATGTGGAGGGTGTCAATGGGGCTGGGGAGAGGGGGATATGTATAATACTTTTACCAATAAGATAAGGTGTTTTTAAAAAGTATATTGCAGTGTATAAACAGGAGACCATAAACCAGCAGGACACTCGGAGAAAACTACCCTCAATTTTACTGTTTTATAGGGTTGATTACAATAAAACAAACCCTCTTTTTTTTCAAACCCTTTTTATTTTTAGAATCACTGCTTTAATTTTTTCCTTTTTATTGAATTTATTGGGGTGACAATAAATTGGTTAACAAAATTGACAGGTTTCAGATGCATAGTTCCACATCACCTGTACAGTGTATTGTGCATTCACCACTCCAAGTCAAGTCTTCACCCATCACCATTTATCCCCACCCCCACCCCCAATAGTCTCCTCCACCTCCCCCCACCCAGGCAAACTCTAATTCAGAGTTACATTTGTAGGTCTTGGACATTCATGTTTGCCATCATTTGTTAATTTGCCCACTCAGTCCTATTATTTTCTGAAGCTGTCTTTGTTGTCTCAATCCTTTTAAAAAATATTTTTATTGATTTTTAGAGAGAGAGGAAGGAGGAAGAGACAGAAACGTCAATGATGAGAGAGAATCATCGACTGGCTGCCTCCTACACACCCCCTATTGGGAATGGTGCCTGCAAACCAGGCATGTGCCTAATCAGAAATCAAACCCGCGATCTCTTGGTTCCGGGGTTGATGCTCAACCACTGAGCCACACCAGCCAGGCTGTCTCAATCTTTTTAATCACCTAAAACTCCAAGTAATGTTTATCTATTTGCCCTGGAAATCTTGACAACTATTTGACAGTATGTGCCTGCTAACCTAAAATAAACATATGCTTTTATCAATAAATATTTGAATTCCTATACAGTAATTATTTGGCATAACACAAATAGATCATCTTCTGTAGCAAATGTAGTCTCTCCATCAACCTAATCAACCTCTACTTATCTTCTCATACTAGTCCCAACACAGAGCTCTGAATTCCCCCAAACTCCAGACAAACACCCTGCCATTAAGTCCCTTTTCCATGTATAGAAAGGCCATCCCAATTTTCTGCTTATGCCAAGTTTCAGTTCAAGAATTGTGTAAAACTTTCCCAATTCTATAAACATTTACTAAATGCCTTCTCAACCATTCCATTTTCAATAAAATTATTAATTTTGAAAAGTCGTTTTATATGATCCATTAATAGTTGTATCAAATCTCCAGTGGTTTCAGTATATCTGATAAAAATATCATATGTAATAGTTTTAGGAAAAGAAAGAAAAATAGATCATTTTGACTTCAACCTATTGTATGTAATACGTTGGATATAGAGTACATATATAATATTGAAGATATAGGAAGGAATTATTTTGCAACTAAGAAAATAATCACCTATTAGTACATTTAAAACAAACGCTATCTGTACTCTCAGGTGTTTTTTAATGTGTCTTTAAAGTCTTTGTGCAAAATGGAAAGAAATTTTTTATTTCCTTGATGAAGATGTTTATAGAGACTGCAAAGAGGTTTCTTCTGAAATGCAAACTATTTGCTTTCCAATATTACCTCCTGTCATCATGGACTGGAATGCAGCTAGAAAAAAAAAAAAAACTAAGTTATCTCAAAACATAAATGTCACTATCATACATATCTTTTGGTAGGTCAAACACAAGTAATTTGAAAAATTACTTCAATGATTTTAATATTAAGTATAGAAGAAAATTGTCATCAAAAGAAACTTCACATATACACTGGCAAAGTTACAGGGTAAACTAACCCAATCAGCATCTTAAAAATTGGATTTACCCGCCAGGCTGGCGTGGCTCAGTGGTTGAGTATAAACCTATGAACCAGGAGGTCACGGTTTAGTTCCCAGTCAGGGCACATGTCTGGGTTTCGGGCTCAATACCCAATGTGGGGCGTGCAGGAGGCAGCCAGTCAATTGATACTCTCTCATCATTGATGTTTCTATCTCTCCCTCCCTCTCTCTTCCTCTCTGAAATAAATAAAAATATATTTTAAAAAATTTTTTTACCCAAATTAGAAATGTTTAATTGGTGTCTATATCAACACTCATGGCTTACAGTCTGAAAACTAGAGGCAAGTAAGTTTGAAGGTAAAATATCAGCAAAAAAAATCCTATATAATAAAAGGCTAATATGCAAATAGACCAAACGGCGGAATGACCAGTCGCTATGCCACGAACTGACCATCAGGGGGCAGACGCTCAATGCAGGAGCTGCCCCCTGGTGGTCAGTGCACTCATACAGGGGGAGCGCTGCTCAGCCAGAAGCCAGGCTCACGGCTGGTGAGCACAGCGGTGGTGGTAGGAGCCTCTCCCGCCTCTGCAGCTACGCTAAGGAATGTCCAACTGACGCGGGGAGCAGGTCTAAGCCATCAGTCAGACATCCCCTGAGGGCTCCTGGACTGCAAGAGGGTGCAGGCCTGGCTACGGGACCCCTCCCCCCAGAGTGCACAAATTTCATGCACCAGGCCTCTAGTTTCTATATAACAGTCAAAATGTCAGAAATCTAATCACAAAGTTTTACTAAGTGAAATACACATTATGCCAGAAAAATAAGTGAAATTATATTTCTGTTTGGTAAACTTAGTAACCAAATACATTAAATTTTTTTCTGAGAAAGAAAAAAAGTTGTTTGATTAATCCCTTTTATTTTTAAAAATATGTTTTTATTGATTTCCCTACTGGGATTTGAGCCCACAACCTTCGACCTCCCCATTCATAGATCGACGCCCAACCACTGAGCCACACCGGCCAAGCTAATCCTTTCTATTTAAAACAAACAAAAGAACCAGCAGCGGGTTGAGCATTGACCTATGAACCAGGAGGTCATATTTCGATTCCGGTCAGGGGATATGCCCGGGTTGTGGGCTCGATCCGCAGTGCAGGAGGTAGCTGATCAGTGATTCTCTCTCATCATTGATGTTTCCATCTCTCTGTCCCTCTCCCTTCCTGTTGGGGTCCAGCCCCATCAGGTTCAGGGGTTCCCAAAGGTGTGGACGGAGTCAGCGAAGAAGGATGGACACGGAGGCAGCAAAGAAGGATGGACACGGAGGCAGCGTTCAGTTGATCAGCATACTAGCCAGGTTCTCTCGCCAGGTGTTCTAGCCAGGTTCTCTCTTTATTGTCCTGTTACATCTGTATTTATACCATTTGATCCTATAAGCATGCCTCTATAATCACATCATGGTATGTTTTGGGTCCTCCCTTGACCTACATTTCCTTGTTTCATGTCCATCGTTTCTTATCTGACCTTTGCCAAAAATCCCATCTCCATCTAGTTCTGTTGATTTTAATCCTATCCATTCTATTCCAAGGTGTTATCTCGAAAAAAACACAGGTTGGGGGGCAGGAGGGAGGGGGGTAAGAGATCAACCAAAGGACTTGTATGCATGCATATAAGCATAACCAATGGACATAAGACACTGGGGGGTAGGGGCGACCAGGGGATTGTTAAGCGGGGAGGGGGGAAGGACACATATGTAATACCCTTTGTAATACTTTTAGCAATAAAAGAAAAAAACACTAGAGAAATAGAAGCAAAAGAAAAAAGATATGTGTGCTGAGCACATATATATAATAAATCTACATTCATCTTACCTCCCATGTTTTCTAATCCATTTGTCATAGTTTCTTTAATCTGTAAATCAAAATAGCTATACTTAATATTCTTTAGACTTCAATGTTTCTACTTAGTTTTCATGTTTGCAAAAGACAGCAATACTGTTTAGCACTTTCTGTCTAAAAGTAGATATTCTTAATTTCATGTAGGTAACCCAAAAAGGTTTCCTATCAATTAACTTTTTAAAATAAAATCCTATTTTCCCATTGTCTAATCTTCCACTGGTAACAGCACAAGCTATATACCCTCTTTTCCAAAAGTACATAAGCATTCACACATAAACTTTGCCTATCATTTGCAGGTTTTAAGAACATGCTAGGTCGGGGTCTCTGGACCCTGATTTTAAAGCAAAAAGAAGAGATATATCAGAATGTCCTGGGAGGGCAGGAGAGACATATGATACGGGGGGCGGTGGGGGGTACTAGGCGGTGCTTTTAAGATTTTTGAGAAAGCACAGCTTCTAACACATTGTAGAATTCCATATTAATATTTGTTAAATTAATGAGTATTAAAACTTAGGAAGGAAAAATCTATTGATCTTACAACATAATCTAAGAAAAGTATAAGGTTAATAAAATTTCAGGTAAAGGGAATAATAAGAAAGGGCTTCTCAACCAGGAGGTTATATCGCCTGGGAGGCAAAGTTAATTTATAATATCCAGTACACTTCCCTTTTGTAGGAATTTTTATTATGAAACTAGTACATTGCTATAATAAATTCAAAAGCATGTCAAATAGGAGGAAGAATGCTATTGATAAAGAATAGAAGCAAATTCTACCTTTAGCTTTCCTTCTTTAAACCATTGACTCAGCTGTAGAATACCAGACTCAAATTTGTCCTTACAATTTAACACCATAAATCTTTCTCTGTATTGGGAAAGAAAAGAATAATGATCAGAGACCAGTGGAGGAATAAAAGAGTCCAAAATGAAATCATTCCAGATCTCTATTATGTGTTAATATTTCAAACATTAGGACTTAATCACAGAGTCTGGCCAGATACAGTTTTAGGTGTAGAGACAGGGATAAGTGCAGTGGAGTTCTATTGTTTTGTCTACCCAGCATTTACGACCACGTTTGGTAATAGCTCTATGATTTTACTTTGTGGGTAACATCCTTTCCCTTCCCTATGTGACCAAAGCCAAGCCAGTATGAGCCATAAAGTATCAGCGTTGGGACTTGATAAAACTGTGAGAAGAAAGCTGTTCTCTTTTTGCTTGGATTGCTAACCTGGTAAAATGTAAGACTAGAGATAACAGCCATCCTCCTGCTGCTGCAAGAGGAGAGCCTGGGAGGGAGCACAGCCCAGAAGTGGAGAAAAACAGTCGTGATGCCACTATACAAACCCTTTATCCAGCCAGAGCTCAGCCAGTACTGTACTAATATTGGACTTCTCAATGCATGAGCCAATAAATTTCCTTTGTATTCAAGCCAATGTGATTGAGTTTCTATTACTTGCAAAAAAAGACTTGCCAAAGATTTATAGAACAGATTCAATTTTTTAAAAGTTTTCTGCCAAAGAGCTAATTAACTAAAACCTAAGTAGTGAATCAACTTAAAATATATATTTTCAAGTTTTATTTACTAAGAAAAAATTATACATGGAGAACAATGCATTTCACATATACCTGTGATCTTTAAACCCCTTGAATCCGGTAAAAACAGGAAAAGATAGAACACACCTTGCAATGTTTCTTTCTTTCTGAATTGCCTCTACATCAGGAGGTAGTGGAGGAGGATAAGGCACATCTTTGTTGTACTGAGAAATTTGGCCACACAGGATGATGTGACTGTTTTTATTCATCTGTTCAGATAAAATAGGTGATTATACCCTAAGATATATGCCTTTCCCATATATGACTTTATGGCTATCTCAAAGAAAGCCTCCTTGACCACTGAATTTAATCCTTTAGTGCCAATTAATATATTTCATTTTAAATACTTACCCAGTATATGTATTTTAAGAGTTTTAATAGGCTAGAAAATAAGTCCACTTCCAAGGAATTAGAGGTAAATGAGAATTTGGTAATCAGCAAAAGAATTACATTAATTGTTGCTGTCGTTGTTGTTGCTACTTTTAATAGTAGTAGTAGCCGAGTATTTCTTTGTATTTAAATAATTTAACCTCAATTGCAAATAATTTTACCTATATTAAAGGACAATGTAGTGTTAATAGCTGATGTTCACATTTTATAACACTGTCAATAAAAATAGGTAAATACCTAATGAAAATCCATTCCCTACCCAAAGTCAGGGGCCATGGCTGAGTTGGTTCATGGTGAGTTAGGAGTCAGAACTTCACCATTTGAACAATACAACCGTACTTTTCACAAAAATTAACTGCAGGTGAAAAATATAATAATGCTAGCAAAGAACTGAAACTGACGTTCATAGTGCAAATCTGTAAGTGGAAGTAGATATATCAGCAAGCTCTTCTGTTTCACTTAATTACAGTTGATCAGTTGATCATCATTAGTTTCTTTTTCTCAATAAACCCAACAATCTTATACAGTTTTTTCTATCTCTTAGTATCACGTAAAAATATATCACATCAGATAAAATATAGCATTCAAATTTATAAGAAACAAATCAACAAACTACCTGACTTATCACTGTATTACTTATGTCACCGCCAACATTGTCAAAGTAAACATCCACACCAGCTGGGCATAGTTTCCGGAGCTGTTCTGCTACATTCTCTTTTTTATAATTAATTGCAGCATCAAAGCCCAGTTCTGAGGTCAAAAGGAGGCACTTCTCATGTGTTCCACAAATTCCCACCACTCGGGAACAGCCCATCAAGCGACCAATCTAGGGGGGAAATTTTTGAAAATTAAACAACTTTGTATGTCATATTTACATTTTAAAAGCATACAAGATATTATAAGTATATGAGAGTGTTCACCACCATTTAGGTTAGATTACAGGACTTTCAGCTAAAAGTAATTTGAAATCAAAAGAACAGAAAACAGATATAATGCCATTCTTAAAAACATTAAGATTGAATAAAATTAGACTTAGTTTGAAAGTTAAAATTTCAGAATTTAAAGCTAGTTTCATAAAAAGAACAGTCAGATCCCAAACATCACTAACTTGCAATTTAATATTTTTCAGTGGGATGGATCTTGAGCATATAGTATTATGTTAAGTGAAATAAGTCAGAAAAGTGAAGAATGTGATTTCACTCATGTGGGATATATCCTACTCATGTGGGATATAAAGCAAAAAGCAACAAATGAACAAGCAAAATTCACAGACACAACAGAATGGTGGTTACTAGAAGGAAAAGAAGGTAAGGGGAAGACAAGGAGGGTAAAGGGGGTCAAGTATATGGTGACAGAAGGAGACCAGACCAGGTGGTGAGTGCACAATAGAGTACACAGATGTCATATAATAAAGTTGTACACCTGAAATTTATATGTTATTAAACAATGTCACTCCAATAAATTAAATTTTTTTAAAGTTTTAAAATATTTTTCAGGCCTGTGAGTAAAATCCTACTAAAATAAAATATTTTATTTCAGAGGTTTCATACTATAAAGGCTATTATTCATAAAAACAATCTTATATAATAAAGAGCTAATATGCAAATGGTTGTCACACCCTCATAGCATCATGCTATAATGGCTCAGACACTCAACACAGTACTTTTCAGAGGAATGGGGACCAGCCAGGCACAAATGAGCTCGTGAGAGAAGAATGGGACAAGCCAGGCTGCGGCCCAGGAGAGGAACAAGCCGCCTGCCCTGCGGTCCTGGGTACCTGCGGCTGCGGCCCAGGAGAAGCCACCTGCCCAGGGTCCCCCCTAGAGTCCTGGATTGTGAGAGGCAGTTGGACATCCCCTGAGGTATCCTGGATTGGAGAGGGTGCAGGCTGGGCTGAGGGACTCCCTCCCCACCACCCATGTATGAATTTCATGCACCAGACCTCTAGTGCATTTTATAAAATTCTATCATAATATTTACTGTATTTGAAGACTTTTTTTTTTACAATATGTGTTTTTTTGTTAATCCTCACCCAAGGATATTTTTTCCATTGATTTTAGAGAGAGAGGAAAGGAGAGGGAGAGATGGAGACAGAGAGAAACAGCAGAAGCATCAATGTACGAGAGACACATCGATTGGTTGCCTCCTGCACTGGCCAGGGATTGAGTCTGCAACTGAGGTATATGCCCATAACCAGAATAGAACACACAAACCTTCAGTCTGCAGGCAGAAATTCTAACCACCGAGCAAAACTGGCTAGGGCGAGTTTGTTTTTTATTTTTAGTTCATGAATTCCACATAGGTACTTTGATTTTTTTCTTTGGATCTTTCCAGCATTTCCTGTGTCTATTTTTGGTTAACAGAGAACAAGATACAAAAATCTACAACATTTTTCATATTATTATAAAGACAGTCTAGCCCTGACCGGTTTGGCTCAGTGGATAGAGCATCAGCCTACGGACTCAAGGGTCCCGGGTTCGATTCCGGTCAACGGCATGTACCTTGGTTACGGGCACATCCCCAGTAGGGGGTGTGCAGGAGGCAGCTGATCGATGTTTCTCTCTCATCGATGTTTCTAACTCTATCCCTCTCCCTTCCTCTCTGTAAAAAATCAATAAAATATATTTTAAAAAAAAGACAGTCTAAGCAGATAATAATATTTCTACCAGAAATGTGCAAAATAATCATAAATTTGTTCAATTTTATATTTTAAATGATCCTATATAATAAAAGGATAATATGCAAATCGACCAAATGGCAGAGCAACCAGTCGCTATGATGCACACTGACCACCAGGGGCAGACGCTCAACACAGGAGCTGCCCCCTGGTGGTCAGTGCACTCCCAAAGGGGTAGCGCAACTCAGCCAGAAGCCAGGCTCACGGCTGGTGAGTGCAGCAGTGGTGGCGGGAGCCTCTCCCACCTCTGCAGCCGCACTAAGGATGTCAGACTGATGGCTTAGGCCCGCTCCCCGTGGGCTCCAGAACTGCAAAAGAGTGCAGGCTGGGCTGAGGGACCTCCCCCATTACAGTGCACGAATGTCATGCACCAGGCCTATAGTATATATATATATATCTCCAGAGATTCAATTATGACTATGTTTTTAGAAAATCAAATGATTCTCAGAAATTATTACCTGTCCAGCCAAGGATCCACAAGCACCAGCAGCCCCACTAACAACCATTGTCTGATTAGATCCAGGAGTTATATGACCTTTTTCCTGTATTCCAAACAAGGCAGTTAAACCAGGCATACCAATAGCTCCAAGAAAATATGAAATATGTCCATTCACGAGTTGTGGGTCTACCTAAAATGAAATATATCTTTTATTTGTATTTATTTATTTTGTCTAAATATATATCTTTTAAAAAGAAAACTAGGAATCCCAGTTTTAAGTCAACAAGGTAGAAAGAACCTATTATGGGCTGAATCATGTCTTCCTGTGGACAAAAAACGGGTTTCTACAGAAAGTAACCTCCCAGCGTGATCTGATCATAAATTCCTACCAGGGCAGGTCTGGGTGGGTAGTCACTCCCCAGGCATGTAATTTCTTTAGTAAAAGGTTTATTTTTGCCTTAAGCAAGCCTATCTTAGGTTACCATTCTTGTTAACTATCCTGTAATCCAATTGCTGCCTTGCTTTCTCCCTCCTTCATGTAATCTTCCTTATGTTTTCTTAATTTCAAAATGTATAAAAGAACATGTAAAACTTATTCTCCAGAATATCTAAGATCTTGCTTCCCAGCAATTATCATCAGTTTGGCTCAAATACATTTTTAAAAATATATTTTTATTGATTTTAGAGAGGAAGGGAGAGGAAGAGAGAAACCTTGATCGGCTGCCTCCTGCACACCCCACATTGTACATCTGCAACCTGGACATGTGCCCTGACCGGGAATTGAACCATGACCTCCTGGTTCATAGGTCGATGCTCAACCACTGAGCCACGCCAGCCAGGCTCAAATAAATTCTTATAAAAATTTTCTAGTCCCGGCCACGTGGCTCAGTGGTTGAGCCTCAACCTATGAACCAGGAGGTCACGGTTCAATTCCTGGGCAGGGCACATGCCCGGGTCCCAGGCTCAATCCCCAATGTGGGGTGTGCAGCTGATCAATGATTCTCATGTTTCTCTCCTTCTCCCTTCCTCTCTAAATCAATAAAAAAAATATTTTTTTAAAAATTCTCTACTGATTTGGACATTTCTTACATTGGCACTCCTAAAATTCATATGTTGAATACCTAACCCTTAATGTGACTACACAGGGGTGACAGTTGTAAGTATGTGAAACACAGAGTTTATTCTTGTATTATTATTTTTTAATTATTGTGCTATTTTCCATACTCATAACTATAAACCTACTTTTGCCCCACACTGTACATGAAGCTGCCAGTTTTTGCAGGTCAAAACAGAAAAATATTGGTAATTTCACATGGTTCAACCTAACAGAAACCAAACTCAAGATTTCTGACACAAGATGGAATTTCAAGCCCAAACCAAAGGAATTTCTTAAGTGTCAATTTCTCAGGAAACTTTAAAGCATACAACTACAAGGGGTCTTTGGCTCTTAGTATAAAATATTTTTTGATGCTTATAGTTCAGGTTTTATTTTATAGCTCTAAAATTTGAGAAATAAATTAAATATGGAAAACACCACCACTCACTGGTAATCTAAGAACTGTCATATATAGTTACAGCCAATAGTGGGGAAAAAAGGCTTTCCACATTTTTGCAGATATCTAAAAGAAAATGTATGCTCCCCACCTCCCCACCCCCTTATCAACAACTGAAGACCAAAGGTACAAAATAAGAAATACAGTGGAGAAAAATACTTTTATATTATACATCACCTTTTCTAGGCTATTTCCATCCAGAATAACCTTGGTTTGCCAGGGCCAGTAGAAAGAAGTCACAAACTCGCCTTTAGTAAAATTTGTGTGTTTGCTTTCTTCTATAATCCCAATACCTCCTCCGTCAACCACTTGAGACAACTGCCAAGGTGCTAAATAATCAGACCCAGAGTCTTCATTCATTTTACAGCGCTAAAAAAGAAAACACTGATTAGCATAATTCTGTCTAATAATACTGAACCAGTTTACTAATTTATCTAGTGACCTAAGGAAAGGTATATAATAAGTAATGTTAAGTACAGTGTTAATCAAACAAATAAAATTTATCTTAATTTCTATCTTCCTTTCAGTTTTTTATTCTGGAAAAAAAAATTGTATCCTTTCTCTAACAAGTAAAGAAGTGCAATCCAAAAGAAATTTAAGTATATTCTAAAGCAGGGGTCCTCTAACTTTTTAAACAGGGGGCCAGTTCACTGTCCCTCAGACCATTGGAGGGCCGGACTATAGTTTAAAAAAAACTATGAACAAATTCCTATGCACACTGCACGTATCTTATTTTGAAGTAAAAAAACAAAACGGGAACAAATACAATATTTGTATTTGCATGTGGCCCACGGGCCATAGTTTGAGGACCCCTGTTCTAAAGTGATGATAGTTCCACAATTTTGTGAATAGACTAAAAACCATGAATTGTACATTTAAATGTGTGAACTGTATGATATGTGTATTATATTTCAATAAAGCTCTTAAAATTTTTAAACAATTACTTGAATACATTTAAGTAATGTTACAGACACTATACTAACAAAATTAATTCAAACTACTGTGCCAGTGGTTTCAATGGATTTTGGCAAATTAAGTATACTTACATGTTGATGACAATATTATGAAACTGTCTACTTTTTATAGTAAACAAATTATATAGACCAGTGGTTCTCAACCTTCCTAATGCCTCAACCCTTCAATACAGTTCCTCATGTTGTGGTGATCCCCACCCATAAAATTATTTTCGCTGCTACTTCATAACTGTAGTTTTGCTACTGTTATGAATCGTAATGTAAATATCTGATATGCAGGATGTATTTTCATTGTTACAAATTGAAAATAATTAAAGCATAGTGATTAATTACCAAAACAATATGTAATTATATATGTGTTTTCTGATGGTCTTAGGCGACCCCTGTGAAAGGGTCGTTCGACCCCCAAAGGGGTCTCGACCCACAGGTTGAAAACCGCTGATATAGACCATAATGGTACTCATTTCTTTTGGCCTAGCAATTCCACTTCCCCAATGGAAATAACACATACAACAATGAAACTATTTTTTACTTTTATTGATTTCAGAGTGGGAGGGAGAGGGAAGGAGAAGGAGGGAGAGATAGAAACATCAATGATTAGAGTGAATCATTGATCTGCTGCTTCCTGCAATGCCCCCTATGAGGGATCAAGCTCGAAACCCAGACATGTGCTCTGACTGGGAATTGAACTGTTACCTCCAAGTTCATAGGTCAACACTCAACCATTGAGCAACACCGACCGGGCAAAACTATTTTTATACAGTTGTTTATCACCATCCCTTCTGAACTCCTCTTCCTAATTTCTAATACTACCTATTCCCAAAACATTTTTAAGCTTTCCCCAACTGTTCAATTTCCACAATAAAACAATGATAGGGAAAACTTCAGACCAAGCACTACATCATACCCCTAACCTCAGGTGGATGTTCTCTTTATTCAGCCAAGAAAAAATGCCACAATGACACCACAGCCTCCCATGAAACTATGCTAAAGACATCCTGGAAATTAGTGAAGGCTCTCTTCTACTCTGTGGCTCACTCTTGCTTCTCTCATGAAGCCAAGAATTGGAGGCCTACAGTGTGGTCCAGGAGATGGAAAAGATGGAAACACTGCTTGATTAAGGGTGGTCTAGTTCAGTCAGAAAAGACCAAATAGGAATTGAAGCAGAAGCTTCTATATGTATATGCTACACTTCTGCTTCTGTGTCCCTCCCATGTATTTTTGGAAAGCAAGTGCAGCAGCCATTGGATATTGGCCGGACCAAGGACCTGACTCAAACAAGGCTAAGAGAAAAACAGAACCACCAATGTAATGATATTTCCACTACTTTTTCATATAAAGATATGTATATAAAGTCACTTAAATATGAAATCAAAATAGTATATACACATCTACACTAATAAAAGAGAAAAATGGTAATTGGCGTACGACACTACCCTTTTCATTGGCTAATCAGGGCTATATGCAAATTAACTGCCAACTAAGATTGGCAGTTAACTGCCAACAAGATGGCGGTTAATTTGCATATGTAGGCACAATGCAGGGAGGCGAAAGGGAAAGCAGGACGAAGCCCCCTGCCACTGACAGTGATCAGAAACCCAGGGGGGGCGCTAAGAGCCCCCAGGGCCGCCTTTGCCCTGCCCCCCAGCCATGAC
>NW_006383013.1:304898-337792 GCF_000327345.1 Myotis davidii | reverse complement strand
GGTGGGGGGAAATGAGGGCCCCCTGCCCAGGCCTGACACCCCTGTCAGAGGCGTCAGGCCTGGGCAAGGGGCCGATCCTGTGATTGGAGGGTGATGGGGGTCAACGCCTGAGGGCTCCCAGTATGTGAGAGGGGGCAGGCTGGGCTGAGGGACACTCCCCCCCCGCCCCCCACACACACACCCAGTGCACGAATTTCGTGCACCGGGCCCCTAGTTAAATATGACCATGTAAAATACTGTACACACATGGTGATTGAAATTAGTTGTGATTTTGGAATGATATAAAATTGCAATGATTTAATGTTCATTAGATTCCTTTTTTTTTTTCATTTAAAGTTGTTTATGTTCTTTTTTTTTTTTTTTATAGAACAATGTCTAGTGAAGGCAAGTGATTAATTATAATTCCCAAGTGGAGTGGCACACTGTCCCATGCAGGGCCACCTGGGGAAAGAAGTGAGTTCTATCCTTCCTTCCTTTAATTAATACTTAATAAGCACCATGCTAGTCCCTGGAGATGGAGTGATAAATAAGAGCTTATAAACTGGATAAATTTGAGAGAATTTCCAATCCTAATTTACTATCTTCAAGCTTTACTTACTACTGGGAAGTAGTCTGGACATTTGGAAGAAACTGATAACCACATGTGCTACTATAATGGAAATCTTCCTTCTATAATATTCCTTAATAACACTAGTGAATAAAAACAAAGGCAATCTGTAATTCACAGGTATCAAAATATAATGGCTCAAAGATTCGTTAATCATGAGGATTGCTCAATAAAATTTAGATGCAGCATTAAAAAATAGAAAATTAATTTTCACCAAGTCACATAATCCTGACTCTTACCATGTAAGGATCCACAGAAAGGTAAAGAGTTCTGGCTTGTACTTGTCCTTCATTGATATGATCTGGTAAATTTACTTCTTCTACTCGGAAATTTTCTGCTACTGGATTACCATTTTTTCCTAAAATATTAGGTAAAAGTGTAAAGTAAAAAACTCATTGTCCTATATAATTATTTACTATTCTTTAAAAGGTCACTCTAGGTTCCAGAGCACTGTCTTTTCACTTGGGCATGAATAAATCTATATTATTTTGTAATTTCTCTGTAACTCAATATAAATTCTTCAAGTAGTTTTACTTGCTCTTCATTTTCTCCAAAAAGATCTTTTGGAATATTGCTGTCAGCTTTAAGATTTTTTTTTTGAGATTACTACAGGTAAATCACTTCATTTGTTTTAACATTTAGGAAGATTTCAAAAATGAAAAATCATAGCCAGCTTTTTTAAATACTAGAAGCCCGGTGCTCGACATTTGTGTACTGGAGCGGGGAGAGGGGTCCCTCAGCCTGGCCTGCACCCACTCACAGTCCGGGACCCCTCTGGGTATGTCTGACTGGGGACATCTGCTGAGGGGTCCTTAGCGCTGCTGTGGAGGCGGGAGAAGGCTCCTGCCACCGCTGCTGCACTCACCAACTACAAACCCAGCTTCTGGCTGAGCTGCGCTCCCCCTGTGGGAGCGCACTGACCATGAGGAGGCAGCTCCTGTGTTGAGTGTCTGCCCCCTGGTGGTCAGTGCATGTCACTGCAGCTGGTCGTTCTGCAGTTTGGTTGATTTGCATATTAGCCTTTTATTACATAGGAGGATCATGAAAAGGCAACAAAACCAAGGCAGCATGAGCCCAAACCTCTCAGGTTACTTCCATACCTGTTTCTATGACTCAGGTTGCAAGATCAGCACAGACATAAGTCAGTGCTGTTCACATCAAAAGAAAAGCAAATTTTAAGAACCAATGATACATACTAGAAATAAAAAACAAAAGCCACATATTTGTAACATAATCTTTTAAATAATAATTCTGAAATACCTTATTTTTTTCAACAAATGGCCTTGATATCACTTGAAAAACTGAATAGTACATTGTTTAAAGAATTTCTTCTAACATCTCTGCTACTATTAATATCTTCCTACCTCAGTTTACCACATTGACATCATATGGATACTTTTGTTCCTCCATTTTCATTAATAATTATCAAAGACCATAGCTTTTCATTCATCACAGATAAATACATACCAGGCCGGGAATTCAGTACCACTCTTTGTACAATCATCACCTTGTTTGCACAGGGATCTCACAAGATTTCTGTATAAAGTAATTCCTATTGATAGAAAACATTTTAAATCACAAGGAAGTTTTAAAATATTAAACAATTTAAAAATAAGAAAGCACATTTGTGGGGAGAAGATAAATCATATTTAGGATCCAGAAAAGATATAGTTCCCTGTCAGAGTTTGCCTCCTAAAACAAATATATGAAGAAGGACTAAGTCTAATTAGAATTTTTAATAGAAACAAGTTTGTTGAAGACTGAATGGGCAGAATGTTTTTGGCCTCAGAATGCAAACACATTCATCTTCATACCATCATTAGTATGCCTCCTACTGAGGCTTGATTAAAAGGAAACAGTACGATGTATTCCTCCAGAGCTGGCCAGGTAATCCTTTGAGTCTTCTTGTTCCCTCCTTCCTCCTGCAAGACCCTTCCCTTCTCAGGGACCGCGCCTTCCTCTTGGGCTCCCACTACCCGTCACTCATGGAAACGACTAGGCTCCTGCATCCGCAGCCAGAATTTCAAGCTGACTTCCCAGACCGTAAGCACCAGGAGGACAGGGCTTTGTATCCGTTGGTCAATGATTTATGTCCAACCCCTATGCCTGGCACATGGTAGATACTCAAAAAATGTGTTAAATAAACATCTTGGAGGCACCTTGGGCACAAGTATGTCCAATCCTGAGGTTGCTTACTCCCCACAATTGTTTTTTAAAAAGACCTGCTTCTGCCCCTCCAGCATTCTTTATTCTAAGTCCTCCCTATAACGCCAGTAGCTCCAGGAGGAAGCCTCGAGGCCACCCTGGCCCCCAGATCTTCCCGCACCCCGACGGCCCGACCCAACAGCAGGTCCCCCAGTCCCAGCGGCAGTCTCCGCTCTGCACTCACCGCCACCGAGCTCCGGAGGAAATATCGCGTGGTTTGCGGCGCCGAGAGGGGCTGGCTGCGCGACTTCATCGCTCCGATCGCAGTACGCAGGCGCACGGCTGGACCTTTGCTCCAGGTCCTCCCAGGGAGGTGAGAGGCGGGGGAGGAGCAGAGCAAGGACAGTCGTGAGTCCAGGCAAAGTGTATTAATAAATTAGCCGGACTGGCCGCCCCTACTCTTTGTCCACAAAGAGCAAATCGTGAGTTCACTTACTCGTTTGATGGATTCCTCCCTGAGCCTTGGGCTGGAAAATTGCAATGAGAGAGAGGGGCCGTCAAGCCCACCCCTCATGTTGTGCATGGAGAAACAGATTCCGAGACCTGATATGATTGGACCACCCACCTTACAGCCGGGTTTTCAGTGCCGTGATTAAACCCGGCTCTGTAAGACTTCTCGCCCCGGGCCCTTTCCCATTGCTTTAAAGCAAAGCTCCCTTTTCTTTCCCAAAGAATCCCAAATTCCTCAAAGATGGATTACCCGGTGTGGGAGACTTCTCAATTTCATTAATTATTAATTGTTTCCTTTTGTGCTCAAGTGGGTTGAGCAAGGCTTATTCCCAGGACAGCTTTGGAGCCCCAGGGAACCTAGAACAGACTACCCTGATTAGGCAGGTGTAAAGAATTGCTTTTTACATTGCATTCATGTCAGAGCTGATAGTGCAGCACAAATTGTGGTATTCAGTAGCTGAAAAATAACTGGAATGGTGAGCAAGGGGGTAAGAATCATTAAACAAGTAGCTTCACCTCTGAAATTTTATTCTTTGAGAAAATTTCAGGAAAGAAGTAGGATTATACTACTTTGCAAGTTCCTCTAGGCCAGATCTTATTTCTTTTATCAGTCTTGTACAAGTAGATCTTCAAGACCTTTTGTTGTAATAACTTGAGCCAACTGATGAAAAAGAAATGCTCAGACTAAAAGTAATAGAGGAAAATAAAGGTAGTCTAAAATTTTGTTTTAGAACTTGATCTTAAAAGAAACAATCTTTCAAAGTAGAACAGAAACTGCAATATTAAATTAGTTTTGACTCTTGATTCTAGGGCCTGAGAACTCCTTGTATCAATTGTGATTTTTCTTCCCAGAATGAATTCCCATTCCGAAAAAAAAAAAGCCAAAGGATGAGCATCATGCTGTATTTGTGACTTCAGGAGAGGAGAAAAACTTACCCAGAACTACCTAGCTAACCTCTCTCAAATTCCTAAGCCTCAGAAGAATCTGTGTGAGATAATAATTTGTTTTAAGCTGCTAAATTTTGGGGTAGCTGATTATGCAGTAATAAATAGCTAATATGCACACTAAAGAAGAATTAGTGTTCCTTGGAGAAATAATCTGATTTCAGATGAGCCTGGAACATCTATTTTTGCTGGAAATTAAGGAAGTTTTCAAAAAAATGATGAGGCATATCACAGGGACACAAAAGCCAGCTTGAAGAGGATCCTACTAGCTAACTCTGGAACAACTTGAACACCAAAATAATTATGATAATGATTTATAAACATTTAAGAAATGTTTATAACATGAATATATACCAATAATAGCAGATAGAATGGAGGGTTTTTGTTTATAGTTGAACAGTGTGGGTTTGAACTGTGTAGGTCAGAGGTGGGCAACCCTTTTGTGAGTGCGTGCCAAAACCAGCAAAATCTCTGACTCAAAAGTCTTCTGCGTGCCAACCCTAATTTTTTGAGAACATGTTATGCCTACTTGATATCTCTTAAGGTGTACATATATGAAGAACCTGGAAGAAATAATAAAATTCATTCGAGCAACAAAAACACAGTATATGATGACAAAAAATACATTTATTTTTAATGTATACATGTACACTGATAGTCCGACAGAAAACTTTATGACTCCGTTTGATATTATCAGTGGGACTTTTCTGCTGCATCACTGATGACAGGGATTTTACATCAGGTTTATATTTCGTGCCCTTCAGAGATATGCACGAGCTACTACTTTCATCCATCAGGCTACTCCTATTACGAGACTTAACAAAATTCATCACTGAGGGAAACCTCATGAATTTTGCTGTCTCTTCCAGGTCTCTGAATTTCGCAAATCTTGAGAGAAGAACTGCTCAATAGTTGACTCGATGATGTTTAAAACCAGCTTTTGAAAGCTTTGACAGTCTGTTCTGTCATCTTTTGGGAGGTCTTTGATGTGCCTCTTGAGGTTTGGGAAATATCTAAATCTCTCACCATCCACATCCCTCTTAAAGACTTCCAGTTTCTTTTCAAAAGCCTTTATGTAACCAGAGATCGAACCTTGGCATATCAGGATGATGCTCTAACCAACTAAGCTGCCTGGCCAGAGCTGGATGTTTCTTATATTATTCTATTAACTTTCTGTATTTATAAAATATCTCATGGTTGAAAAAAAAATATTAAATACCAGCTATATTGTTTTAAGGAGGACAAAAGAGTTACATGTCGCCCTAGCTGGTTTGGCTCAATGGGTAGAGCGTTGGCCTGCGGATTGAAGGGTCCCAGGTTCGATTCCAGCCAAGAGCACATGCCTGGGCTGCGGGCTCATCCCCAGTAAGGTTCATGCAGGAGGCAGCCAATCAATGATTCTCTCTCATCATTGATGTTTCTGTCTCTCTCTCCCTCTCCCTTCCTCTCTAAGATCAATAAAATATATTTTTTTAAAAAGAGGGGGGTTACATGTCAAAGAAAACGATCAGGTTGTCTTTTGAAGCACACAAGCATCTATGAAGAACTGAGATTTTTATTCCACTCTATGGTCTTATTTAAGGAACTCAGAGACTTTGTATGGTTAATGTGCTTCGTATGGTTTTTGTTAAAAACCCTTTATTTTTCTTAAACTTTTTCAGAGAAAAACTAAGACTTCACACAGTGAATCATTGTGTTGGAAGACAAGTTGAGGGATCTATTAGTGTCAACAGAAATTGTGAAAGACTTTAAAGTGGGTACTAAAGGTTACTGGGTGTCCAATCTAGCAGATTAAGTGTGCTTTCACTGACTTTGAGCTATTTTACAACTCTGTGTGTTGCAAAAAACCTGATAGTAGGCTCTAGCCGGTTTGGCTCAGTGTACAGTGTCGGCCTGAGGCCTGAGGGATCCTGGGTTCGATTCCGGTCAAGGGCACATGCCCAGGTTGCGGGCTCAATCCCTAGTAGGGGTGTGCAGGAGGCAGCCAATCAATGATTCTCTCTCATTGATGTTTCTATCTCTCTCTCGCTCTCCCTTCCTCTCTGAAATCAATAAAAATATAAAAAAACAAAAACCTGACAGAGTACAAATGATTCTTGTCCATAGAAATACAAATGCAAATTGTTCTTGGAGTACAATTGATCTCTCTTCCTTTCACCCAAGAAACCAGTGTTGTGTCTGTTAATCAAATGAATTGCAGCACTGTTAATTGTCTATATATACTTCTGCTTCTTTGGATTATCTTTTGAATCAGTTGTAATATCTTACTAGTTCCCTCCTTCATTAATGAGTTAAATAAAATATTGGACACATGCTAAGTTTGTATAAGTCATAACTTTACTTTAAAAAATAATTAGCCTTTAATAGAAGGGAAGAGTGCATGTTCATCTCATTTCTGCCAAGCCACACATATTGCACAATAAAGGAGGCGGCTCCTCCCTGGCTGTAGACCTGGCCCCTGGGGACTATTTAGTTCTATTATTTCTCTCCTGCTCTTTTCTTCTTGCTCCTCCATGTTAAATACTTTTTTATAAATCTATTTTTAAACCTTGGTTCCTTGGTTCCTGAACAACTGGAAAGATAACTAAGCAATTAATATATAATGTTTTATCTGTGATTAAGGCCATCTCTACACACACTACATGATATAAAAAATTGAAGTACTTAAGGTGTTTAAATCAAACCCATTTTTCAGCTTCTCATCTCCAACCTCCCTTCTCCCAAACACCACATTTGCCTTAACATTGTACACACACTATATATACTTGTCAAATTAATAAACAAATGAGTGGATGCCTTTGTGTGCTTAACACCATAGTAAGTGCTAGTAGTATATTATACGTAAGCGAGAGTCCTTGACCCAGGGAAGTTTGTAATCCAGTTGGGAAGACAGGGAAGTAACAGTATATGGAGGATATAATAAATACCAAAAACAGTGAGATTGGCCATAAGTGCTTCATTCATTGACCCATTGAGCAAATGATTATTAATTGTCCATTACATGCAAGCATTGTGGTATAGAGTTGTGAACAAGATCAGCACAGACCCTCCCTTCACCAAGCTTAGTCTAGAAGGGACTGGGGTAAATAATCAGGTAGTTATAATACTGCATTGCTAGGGCTACAAGAAGGGAACCGTAATTAAGATTGAGAAAGAATTTGTAATCCTCATAACATGAGCCCATACCATTACCATGGCCCATTTCATTTAATTTTGATGTTTTCTTGACTAGATTGGTTTTATATCCAGACATGAATTAGTATGCAGTGCTGTTGTTAAATAGAGTGTTGAATTTCACTCCCCAGAAAGTTTTCTCCTTCGGTAATGGAAAAACAAAGCATATGTTATTGCAGTAATGACACCCTCACTTCTGAACTTGTCATTTCACAAGAATCTTAAAACAGGAGTTCAGCTTAGAGGAGAGACCTTCAGAGGAAAGGCATGCGCCATAGGAACAACCTGAAAAGCGATTGTTTGCATTTCACTTTTTCCTTTTCTGTTCCCACATTCAATCTGTGAAAAGCCAGAAGAAGATGAGTCTCGGCATCATATAGCCTCAAACACTTCTTTTAAATAGTTCTTGTTTCTTCCCCAGCTGCTCCACCAGCCCTGTGAGACTTCTCTCAGGGCCCTCGGGTACTCCAGAGAGGACTTCCTAGCACTTGGCCCCAGCTACTCCTGGCCCTCTTGGCCACTGAAGAAATAATGGGCAAGAGCTTGTGGTTTAAGAGCTGCCAATCCAGCTCTGGCCGGGTGGCTCAGTTGGTTGAAGCATCGTCCCATACACCAAAGGGTTGCAGGTTCAATCCCCAGTTGGAGCGAGTAAGGGAGGTAGCCGATCAATGTTTCTTTCTCTCATCAATGTTTCTCCCTCTCCCTTCCTCTCTCTAAAAATTCAGTAAACATATCCTAATTTTTTAGGATTAAAAATTTAAATTAAAAAAAGAAGAGCTGCTAATCCACACCTCAGGATGCCTTCTCATCAGAACCAGACTCAGTGGAATGCAGTCAACACCCTGCCTCAGTGTTTATTATGGCAAGAGATTGTTTCAGAAAGAGGTGTAGAGATGTAGAGACGATATGAAGTGAAAATAGACTCAGTTGTATTTGTTACCACCCGGGTACCTCTCTCTTCAGAATGATGCCTGTAATTCTTCACAAGGAGAAAAGTAACTGGGACCAGGAGATGCTCACCCATGTGCATGTGAACAGCAAGTGTCACATGAGCAGCACACTCTTGGGCTTTTAACTAGTTATCTGTTCACTACTGTAGTCATCACCCATTTTTTCCTGATATCACCAATCAACACTGTTATAAACATACCTCCTTTAGTTGATTTCACCATTTCATCAATCTGGACACAAAATCCAATAATATCTTCTGACAGCACACCATCGACGTGCTGGGGCGTGTGAGAGATGGGGGACTATCTCTCACGATCGGGGGGAGGGTATGTATAATTAACTGAGGAATGAAAATAAACTGCAAGAGGTATCAAGTGCAGCTAGTCTAAAACACGATGTGCAACCAAATCCTTGGCAACGGCATGGAATGACTCTCGGGGAGAACATTCACTTACCAAACTATTTTCAGAAACTAGTTGGAAAGGATTGCTAAGCAGCAGACTGCTGAACATCATCATGAGAAACAGTTGAATGACAGACACATAGCAAAAGTGGATAGATGAACCTAGGTAAATAAAGATATAAGCATTTTTGTGTTAGAAGTCATACTGTTTTGAGCAATTTATTAGGAATTTTATACTTAAGGCTCAGCCAGAAGAAACTCTTATTAAGTAACTCTAGGTGACAGACACTTCAATAGGTGATATAATCATCCAACATTGTTCCCTATGGTCCACGGTGCATGCAATGCTGCACTTGCTGAGCTCCCCATCTTAGATGTCCGTGCACACACACTGTCTCCTCATACCATGTGCAGTATGTATGTGCATAGAACACATTACCTCTGTAAAGAATAGCATAAGGCCCAGCTCATGCACGTGGGCACCACTGGAACACCTGGAAGCTTGCTGCTTGCTTCCTCGAGGCCTCCCAGGGCCAACTTTAATTCTACAGTTTTGGTTTAGACTCAAAGATCTGCTCAGACTTGTCTGAAACCCAGCTGCTTTGGTGTTTCCCGGGGGTCAGCCGGTGTGGGTCAGGTATCCAGATGGCCATGCTTATGAGATCCATTGGGATGTTTTCTTTCCCCTTTAATTCATCGTTTTCTCTATGCCTCTGTCACTCATAATCTGCAAGTGTGTTTCATTTAGCAGATCTTGACTCTGTCAGGCCCTGAGTGGTGACTGACGGGGTGGCTGTATTTTCTCTGCTGGGCGAATATAAACCAAAGTGACCAGCAGTTCTCGTGGGGTGGTCACTGAGGCAGGAAGGCTTACCAGGCCCACAGACACCAGGGATAGTGCTACCGGCAACGAGGTGCACTATTCCCTCAACAGCATGTGTCTCAGCCCCACAGGGTGTCCAGCGGTCTATGGCTTGGAGGCCTCACCTCACGCTGGTGACACTCTCTCCCCAGCACATTGCCTCAGCACAACCGGAAGAAGGGGAGAAGCGTCCTGGGCAGGGGGCAAGGCAGAGAGGCTGGTGACAGCAGAGAGGATGGTGACAGTCCAGGGAATGCTGACTTCCAGCTGCAGCTGCCATGACCACTTAGTGTCTTCCTCCAGACATAGAAGAAGCACCATCACAGCCCCAAGTACATGGATAGTATTTTGAAAGATTAACTTTTGTTTTTTCCCCTCCCTGTATATTCTCTTTCCCATTATGTTTTATTGCCTTAGAGAAGCTGGCCGGGTGGCTCAGTTGGTTGGAGCGTTGTCCCATGCGCCGAAGACTCGCATGTTTGATCCCCAGTCAGGGTACATACCCAGGTTTTGGGCTTGATTCAAGGTCGGGAGGCAACTGATCCATGTTTCTCTCTCTCTGTCTCTCTGTCTCTCTCTCTCTCTCTCTCTCTCTTCTCTCTCTCTCTTTCTCTCTCTCACCAATAGAAACATATCCTTGGGTGAGGTTTTTTTTTAAAGTATATGAAAGGGCAGATGGCAGTCTTTTGTTCCTTGATTAGCAAATTCTTCAGTGAATGTAGGTTTGTGTCTGAAGTAGAAGAAAGAGTAAAGGAAAAGGTGCTGGAGTTTTACAGCGGGACGTTTAAGAAAGTTGAAGGGAACAGATTCCCTTCCTGGCAGGGCTTCAGGGAGGTGGCAAAACCCCACAGAGGAAAGGCGTGGAGGGCCCCAGCCTTGAAAACAAGCTCATGTCCCCCAAGTGGGGCATGGAAACAAAAGTGCCACCAGATCTGGAGGGACTCCTGGGAGAGGCATGATGCCGTCTCAGTGTTAACGCTCAACAGTCACGGATGACCGGGGACAACAGGGCACCTCCCACTTGGAACTGGGTACGAGGTGGAATCTTCACCTGACCCCAAGGTGGGGAACCCGCCGAATGGCGGAAGTTGAGCATTTTGCCTGTCTGTGGGGATGGGGCCAGACTCAGGCAGGAACTCAATTGATACGGAAAACAAAGCAAGTGCTGTTCTGCGCGCCAGACTGAGTGGACTGAGCATCGAACTGTCTGTACATTCATGGGGTGAGCTGTGGAGCTGGAGCTCCGTTTTCCAGCCTCCTCCCTGTGTGGAACACGTTAGGCTTGGCCACAAGAGGAGAATCGCGTGAGAGTCGGAAGGCAGAAGTGAGGCGGCAGCCTTGGTGCTCCGGAGGTTGATTCGGGGCCTTGGATGTCTCTGTGCTCACCCGTCATTGCTGACTTCCTGGCTCACCTCACTGCTGCCGAGCAGCCGCTGGGCCCCCAGCTCCTCCGGTTCCGCTGTGCTTCCTTGTTTCCTGAGATGATTCCCAATGTAAAGGACTTGCACTCAAATTGTTATTTTATTCTTGGCTGCTGAGAAAACCTACGCGAAACCCCCAGGGAACAATGGACTGAATCTGATCAGGTTCAACGTGAAGATCTGCTCTAAGGGTTCAGAAACCATCTACAGGGAGGTGCAATGTCTAATCGCTGGTCCAGTGTGGGCACCACCAGAGCAGCTGCAGGTCTCAGAGCTGGAGCCGGTTTCTGGTTATACCTGTGAGAAGTCGAGGGGGTCCCAGGAGTCCCAGGTTTTTGGTCAATTTACATCCTGCACAGCCACACCAGGAGAAAACGAGTTGTTTGTGTATAGCACACCGCTGGTGCCGACAAAGAGAAGCCCATGAGTATGACCCAGATCCTATATCTGAGCCGCCATTTCCTGCCTTGGGGTGTGCTCTCTGGTCTAAAGAAACTCAGGCCTGACTCCAGACAACCTTGAAAGTAACAAAGCCTTTCCTACATCTCTCTCACAGTCCTCAGCTGAGGAAAGAGTTACATTATCCGACACACAGCAAGTTCTTCAGCCCCCAGATTGCACCCTTTCTGCAGTTGCTTAAGTCTTTAGTTCTCCGGCAGCTCCAGCCTGCGGTGGGCTGTCTCACACTACCCCCCACCTCCCAGTCTGCACATGTGGTTTCCATGTCACACAAACCAAGAGTTGTGCTCAAGAGATTGGGGTTAGAGAAGGGCTCAAGGTAGTGGGGAGGGAAGACCAACTGATTTTATTTAAAAATCGTATTGTCCCTGTTGCATGTAAATTTTAATTCTTAAAGTTTATCCTCAATTCAGGATCCACCACACCCTTCTCACCAGAGTCAGGCCTCCTTGCAAAGAAAATTAGGGTAGAATAACAGTACTCAGTTACCGCTCACTTCGGCTGGAAGACAGTCCCTAGTTTTTACATAGGTATTACAGGGAGGGTTGCTAACGGTTTCCAAGCCCATTAGTAACCTTCTGAATGTTGGCTTCAAATGCTGATGCAGGTAGCATGGCCCATTGCCCCTTGGCAAGATGTGAGTTTCTCTTTCTGCCCTGGCACAGTCAAGTTCCCAGTTCTCAGGTAGCACCTACCATTGTCCACACACTGAAATCCAGGCCAGTACAAAGGGCTTCAGAAACTGGCTGACCTCTAAATCCTTTCTCAGTTCACTCTTTTCTGCGCTGATGTACAAAGTGAAAGTTAATGCGGTGAGACAGAGCAAACTCTATTTTCTCTGCTAATGGAAGAGAGTAGGAGAGAAGGAAACACAAAACAGGCTCTATCTGCACAGGGCTCACGTTGTCCCTCTCATGGGGGCTCGCTTACCTCAGGCAGCTTGCCTCCGGAGGGGACAGCAGGGCTGCCGGGGTTGTGGGGCCAGGAACTCCAAGATGCATGAGAAAGGCAGCCCTGGAAGACTGAGCCAATCCCAAGGCACCCAAGGGGTAAGCAAAGGAATTCAGAGCAGCAAACCCTTGCTACCTCCATGCCATCCATCTAGCAAAACCCAGGCAACATGCCATGGAATGGGAAAAGATATTTTCAACTTGCAAAGCCCTAATATCCAAAATAAATACACATTGCAATAAATCAATAAGAAAGACAACAACCCAAGGGGAGGGGAGGAATGGGCAAAAGACTTGAAAAGGCATTTCACAGAAGACAAAAACAAAACATTAAAAAGATGCTCAACATTAATTACTAGAATAATGCAACTTAAAACAAGTATGAGATACCTTTACACATCTTACAAAAGAAGTAAATATTTAAAAATCTGACAATATCAGCTGATAGTGAAGATGCGAAGCAATGGCAACTGCTGGTGAGAGAACAAATTGGTTCAATGGAAAACTGTTTGGCAGTTGAATATCCACAGATGCTGTGCACAGAGCCTTTCGGCACCTGCCTCAAACCTGACCACTTCTCCTCCAGGTCTCCTAGAACCTGGTCTGGATTTGCTATAATCCATAAATTAGACCTCTGAAACCTATATAATTTTATTAACCAATTTCAACCCAATAAATTCAATAAAAAAGAAAAGAAACAAAGAAATGAGATCTGGTTTGAGGGGCTGGCATTTCTGTCTGCCCCTCCCTTCCTCCATCCCTCCCTCCCTTTTGTCCCTGCTTTTAGTTTTTCAAAAGAGTGAGATAAAACGTACAGGCATAAAAATGCACAGAACACATTTGGACAGCTTAACAAATAATTGCAAAGCAACCGTTTGAGGAACCAACATCCAGATAAAGAAATAGTAACTATCAGCATCCAAGAAGATGCCTGTGTATCACCTGAATAATCACAATCCCCTCCATGCCCATTATAATTAATTACTATTATCCTGACATTCATGCTATTAATTTCCTTCATTGTCTTTATAATCTTACCACCTATCTTTGAACCTTGGCCAGTATGGATTCCCATGGAATACAGTTTTCTCTTGTCAACATTCTCTTCCTCAGCATTATGTACATGAGAGTCAAGGATATGGCTGTAGCTAGTTGTAGGTCACTCATTTTCATTGCTGTATTGTAGTCCATCACATTAATACCTATGCTACAGTGCATTTCCCCATTCTGTTCTGCACGGATAGGGCTATTTCCAGCTTGAGCCCGTTATGAACAATGCTGCCAAGAACATTCTTGAACATAAATCCTGGTGACATGTGCGAGAGCTTTTCTAGGGTGATGACCTAGCATGGCTTCCCTTTAATCCAGGCTTAGCACATTCATGCTTCTTCCCGGTCTCCTCTTTCAAAACTAGTTCTCAGGAAAGGTCATTAAATTCACTCATGCTCTTCCATACAACTAAACTGACATCAAATGAATTAATTTTAATAGTAGAATCTCAACTATCTGGAGGTTGGGGGCGGGGGGGAATCTATTAGGGTGAGCCCTGAGAAAAATGTATAGCAGTAACACATGAACCAAGAAAACTAAAAACAAAAAAATCAAAGCAAACATGAAAAATACCAAGGTGTTATATTTTTTAAAATCTTATTTCATACGTTCAATAATTTCGTGAAAGAAAAGGAACCTTAAAGACTGTGCTGTTTGAAAAATCAAAAACCAGACACAAGGAGTGAAGTCCCTTACCCAAGTCAGCTGGCACTTAATGGCTAAGCTAACTGAAGTGGTCAAGAAGAAATCCTCAGGCCAGACACTCACACCTGAGGCCCAGCTCCATCAGCCAGACAAGTCATCTTCTCCAACAGGTTCCCTCCTCTGTGCAGTTGACATGATGATAGTACTTACTTCATGCAGTGGTTCTTCTACCAATACAAACAGCAGTGCCTGCCACTTAGTAACTGCTCAGACAGTATTCGGTATCATTCTGATTATTTTAACTTTTGAAGCTGAGTGTGGACACTTTCTGTGAGAGCCCAGCAGCAAATGATCTTAGCAGGGTTCACTGAGGCTGTTTGGCAGGTTTAAGGAGGTAAACAGGAGAGAAGAGGGAAAGAAAGCAAAAGTGAAACTGGAAAGAGAAATAAAAGGGGCACATGTGCTAGGCAGGAGGAAAATGCCAAATTTCCAGAGGTGGGTGGCTAAAGGCCAGTCAGAGGGGTGAGCAGAGCGGCTGGGGCCAGGGTGGCAGAGGGAACGCTGTAATAGTAGGTCCTGACTGCAGAGGTCTGAGCAGGTCTTGCTGGGTGGGGACAGAGAGGTCAGAGGTCATCTATACATGAATAGCAAGGTTCAGGGAAAGAAGTGGGCAGCCAAGAGTCAGCAGCTCCTATGCATGCTGGTGGCTTCCCACTCAAACACCAAGAAGTCACTCAGCTTTTCTGTCTCAGGATTTTCTCCTAGCTTACAGCTTGCCCAATCTACTTTGCAGGCACAGCCACAGCAGGAAAGTGTGAGTGTGTGTATGTGCTCGTGCGAGAGCCAATGTCTCAATTTTCCATCCTTCAGAGGGACAATTCCAGGTCATTTTAAATGGCTCTTCAAAGGGTTTCCAGGGAAACTGTGCCAGCTATAATAGCTCAGTAATGCATCTTTCATTGGTTTTCCTATCTTTGTTTCACTCTCCCCTCCTCCTGGTATTCCTGGGATAGCTTCCCAAATAAAATACTGTCACCAACATCCTTGTCTCAGTTCTGCTTTAGGAAGGACCCAAACTAAATTATATTATCTTTTTTTGTTAATCCTCACCCAAGGATATTTTTCCATTGTTGTTTTTTTGGGGCGGGGAGGGGTTGGGTTGTTTTTTTTGTTTTGTTTTTTTTTTTAGAAAGGGTGGAAAGGACGGGGAGAGACAAAGAGAGAGAAATACTGACGTGAGAGAGAAATATCGATTGGTTGCAGGGCCAGGGAATAAGCCTGAAACCCAGGTACGTGTCCTTGACTGGAATCAAACCTGGGACTCTTCAGTCCACGGGCCAACACTCTATCTACTGAGCCAAACTGGCTAGGGCACTAAATTATATTATTATCATGTAGCATAAATCTGAGAGCTGAAATTCAAACAAAACAAAACATAAAACATTCCTTCCCAAACTCTAGCTCAACAGAGCTGAAGAAACGCGATCAAATGGAAATTAGATTTCTTTCTTTTTCTAAAAGAGAATTATAAGAACGAAGAGTTGAGACCACAGCACAAGCTAAATGTGCTCAGATAAATTAATCAAATGTGGACGGGTATATGAATAGGAGAAAAAACAAACAAACTATAAAAGTATTAGAAGAAAATGTAAGCACTCTGGAAATGTACCCTAGAAAACTTCTCACACAGGATGGACCACACACGAGGTTATTCATTGCAGGGCTGTTTCTGGTAATGGGAGCTGAAGGCCCCAGGTGCTCACTACTAGGGGAAGGGATGAGTGAAGCAGTCAAGAGCAAGAAACTGCATGTACCACAACCATGTGGATAGCTTGTAACACAATGTTGAATGAAAACAGTAAGAAATAGAATAAGGTCTGTGACACAATATCGTTTACATAAATCTTCCATACACATACTACATATTTTACAAGAAAACAATCAAACACACCAGAGTGATTGTCTGGTGGGCAGGAGGAATTGGAGTGGGAAATGGGGGTATAAGGGAATATTTTAAAAAGTGTCTTATATGGACCAATGACGACTGCGTGGAGTATGAACCGAGGAGCCAAGGAGAGGGATTAGATCAATTCTGCACCTCAGGCCCGAAGTGAAAAAGAAAATATAGGAAGACACTATTATAACCTTAATGTAGGGAAGGCTTCCTCAACAAGGTAAAAACACATAAACCACAGAGTAAAAAAACTGTAACTTTGACTCCATGCACAAGGGGGCAGCTATAAGATTTCAACACAGCATTTTAGTAATAGCTAAAAAGTGGAAATAACTAAAGGTTCATCCAGATGGAAATGGTTAGTTGTGGCCTGTTAATACCATAGAATGGAATACTATGTAAGGCCAAAAGAATGAAGCTAACCTGCATGTGCTGTCAAAGGGCACAAAACTATAAGGAGGCCATTCTCAGGGTTGTGCAGGTCTCACTCGCCTCACCTTAGTCCTGACCCTGCCAGGATATATTGATAGGTTAAAAAAAGCAAGTCAAAGGAAAAGCTATAGTACAATATAATATATACTATAAAATGTGGGGTGGCACAAAAAAGGAAGCTATTTTTTATCTATATATGTTCTACATATATATAAATGCTTAGAATGAAATCTGGGGCATTTCAAAAATAAACAGGTGTCAAAAGAAGTCTAGCGAGCCTTAAAGGTTTGCTACATGACTAGTTTCTCTGTGGCAAGACCTTCCAGAAGTTTTGAGCAATAAGGCCAGTTTTTCAAAGCGGCACTGGGTTCATAAGCACTCATCCATCTTCCAGGGTCATACCCCTCGAGAAATTTTTTGGGCCAGAGCTTGCACTTTCCCGAGCATTCCAGCAGGGGGCAGAAGCATCATGAGCCCGCAGCCCTGGCAAACTGCCCTGTGACCTGGAATTTAGGGCTAGCCCCGCCTCCTTGAGCAGCAGGCATTTGGCCTGCTTCTCCACCATTAAAGACTGATTATTTTTAAGTTTTCTCATAGAGTAGCAGATTCGAATATGTACTCTTCGCTGCATATTTTTAAAATTCTAAACATGCATTTGAGTTCAGGGAAAGGCCTAATTTTTTTTTTTCCAAAATGAAATTGGTCCAATATATTTATTTTTTTATTATGGAAGGTGAATATATTACAATTTTTAAGTATAAAGTGGGAAACTTGTAGGTTTATTATCTGGAGAAAACACTTTAATGTCTCTCTTTTCTGGACTTTTAAAAGCATATGTAATCACTTTACCCAAAGGGCCAGCATATTATACACACCATTTTATAGCTGCTTCCTTTCAAGTGGATCGACAAGATTGCGTAGGCATCTTTTAAGGGGTCAATATTAAGTTAATTTTGCATGCACGTTATTAATCCTGTTTTTCCATTAAAAGCATCCTGACACTGAGCAGGATAGACCAAGAATTCCATGCCATTGGGCTTCCAGCCTGGTCATGATGTTCTGAGCCGGAGGGCCTGACATTTCTAAGAGCAAAGCAGCAGCAAAAGAAGCCAAGCCATCTTTGGATCTAGACCTCCAAATGGTGTGGAGCTATGACAGCCAAGAGATTATGTCCCTCTGTGGCCTTTTGTCGGTTTCCCCACACCGTGGCCTCCTGCATGGTGGATGTTATTCCCATTTATTGGATGACAGGAGATCATCGCAGATCAGCTTTAAAATCTCTCTCGGAAGAGTGACCAAGCTGTCCCTCTGGATATTGTGTGGGCTGACTTACTAGAAAGTAGACTTTGGACAGATAGATGTTAGCTGCTGCTCCTAGAGAAGGTGATTATCTCATTGTAGAAACGAAAAATGTAGCCCTTACTGATGACATCCTTCTGGGAGGTTTTGTTCCAAAAGAATAAAGTAATGGCCTCATCTGCAAAAATATGACAGATTTAAATGATCTTCCTTCTGGCGCTATCCTTCCAGGGGTACTAAATCTGAAGCCTAGAAAACTTCACCAGATGAAAAATAGAGTTTGATTTTTTTTTAATGAATTTGTTTCTTGTTTTTGAAAGGATTCAAATAAATAGGAAGTTGAAGGATTTGTTGATAAGTAGAACAAGCATACCCTTTGGAGAGGATCAACAGCCACACAACACCAATGTCTAAGAAAACTAAGACTAATTTTGTTACCAACCTTGCAGGATTCAGAGAGAAGATGTGGTATCGTTTGCTCAGAGGTGTAATGCAGGATTTCCAAAACCAAACATCTTGACAGACAATGGCTCAGACAGTGGCTGAACGGAATAATGAGCCACAGCTGCAGGAAGGGCAGGGTCAGTAGTGAGGCGACAGCGTGCCAAGCTTCGAGGGCCCTTATGAAGAGTTCTGCAGTTGAAGTCCTTCTTCCCCAGTGTTGAGGTCACAGATGATCTCCCCTCCCTGTTTACACTACTGAGCTTCAACCCACCTCCAAAGCTGTCATCGCCCAGAGTCTCTCCAGCCTCGGTCTGTGGCAGAGCACAGCCTGGTTGGACCCCAGAAAGAATATGGGGGGTGGGGGAAGAGGGGAGTGTTCTTTTAATTTTTTGTTTGTCTGTGGGTTTTTTTTTTTTTTACATGAGGAAGCCAAAATTTATTGAAGGTATAAATGTCCATTTCGCAGAACAACTAAATATGTGAATAACTTTATTAAGGAAGTATCTCATCCCAATGTAAAGGTAACAGACAATCAGAGACTATTATACCAAACAAACCTGCTGTAAAATGCATTTGTCCTTGGGAGGTGATAGACCAAAAATGAAGAGAGGGGGTGGTGAATCTAAATGTAAAAGCTAAAACTAAAATTCTTTGCAGAAAACAAAGGAGTATATTTTCATGACCTTGGATTAGGCAATCTTTTCTTAGATATCACATTAAAAGTACAAATGACAAAATTAAAAAAAAAAACACAGATAAATTGGACTTTACCAAAATGAAAACTCTTGCATTCCAAAGAGCACCATCAAGAAAGTGAAAAAACCTATACCTGAAACTAATGTAATACAATTGTAATTTTAAAAAAGTTAAGACAATGAAAAAACCTACAGAATAGAAGAAAATATTTGCAAATAATAGATCTGATAAGGAATTTGCAGTCAGAATAAATAAAACCTCCTACAACACAATGATAAAAGTACAAATAACTCAATTTTTAAAGTGGGCAAAGGAATTGAATAGGTTAATAAGAGCATGAAAAGGCCACATACTGCGATTCCATTTATATGACATATCTAAAGTAAGCAAATTCATAGAGATAGACAGTGGATTAGTGTTTGCCAAGACTTGGGTGAGGCAGGGAAGGAGAAGGGACTGCTCCTTTTGGGGGTAGTGGAAACGTTCTGGAATTAGATAGTGGTAATGACTGCACAATTCTATGAATATACCAAAACTACAGAATTGCACACTTTAAAAAGGTGGGTTTTATAGTATGTGAATTATATCTCAATAAAACTGTCAAAATAGATACACAAATTCAGAGGGAAAGGATGGAAGGAAAGAGGAAGGAAGGAAGGGAGGGAGGAAGAAAGAGAGAGGGAGAGAAAGAAAGGAAGAAGAAAGAAAGGAAGGAAGGAGGAAGGAAAACTGATTGGGAAGAAGAAAATTTGTCAAATTTTAAAATCACAAAAATAGGAGAGAGAGAGAGAGAAAGAAAGAAAGAAAGAAAGAAAGAAAGAAAGAAAGAAAGAAAGAAAGAAAGAAAGAAAATATGGAGAGAGGGAGGTCACAGACAGTCCTGAGCCCCTCTCCCTGATGAGCAGGAGGCCTCGTGCCCTATATATTGACCTGCCCCACATGTGACTGCCAAGGGAGGAGTGAGGGACAATCAGGAGACACTCATGGACGGAAGTGTAACCAATACCTCTTAAGATGTCCCTTCTCAGTCGGAAAATCCTAGGAGCTGGCAAGCCATGGGAGCTGAGGACACCAGAATTGAGCAAGAGGGATTACAGGAAGGTAGGAGAAGGAGCAGGGGTATTCCCTGAGTTAAAAAGCACAGTCAAAAAAAAAAAAAGCACAGTCAATTGTATAGTTGCCTGGATCCAGGTGTGAGCAGAGGTGGAGATGTTCAGGGCACCAAGCAGATATTGGGTGGCTTTTAAGGAAACTGACTTGTGGAAGTAGTCATCCACTGTCCCCAAAGTGATCTGTGACATTCATTTTATTCAGTAAGCTTGTGGGCCTACCAGGTACTAGACATAGGCAATAAAAGGAATATAAGAGCCAGGGGCTTGCAACCTGGTGAGAAAGACAGATGATAAGTTACTCTATTAATACAACAGGTGCTATGATGAAAGTAAGTGCCAGAGCACAGAGAAGGATCACCAAATTCAGGGTAGATGATCAAGGAGGGCTGCCTGGAGGAGGAGGCGGCACTTGAGAGGAATCATACCTTTGAGGAGATGCTGCCATTTCAGGAAAATGCAATCTAGTGAAGCTGACTAACCCTCTTCAGGGAGAGCCCATCACAGCTCACAAACTAATCATCTCTCCTTGTCCTGACACCTTCATCTTCCATGAGGAAGGACTCTAAACCAGAGAAGAAAACTGTGGTCACAGATTCTAGTTCTGATGCTGGACTAGGCACTGCACTGGTTTATAGTGGTAGAGACCTTAGATCTATTCTACTTGTGAACAATTTTCTCCCCTAATGAATTAGAACTGTGCTCATTCTTCATGTAGATGATATAACTAAGCCAATGCTCTCCTTTTATACAGGTGTACGTGCATGTGAAGAAAAAGTCAAGTCGCCGAATGAAGATCCACTGAGGGGGCAGTGGGGTGGGGGTCAGAGTCCCCCACCTTTAGATTATCTGTATAATCATTAGCCCTAGGCTTCCCTCCAGGGTCTGAGGTGGGTGTCCTATGCCTGAGGTGGTGATCTCTTTATTTTTTAAAAAATATACTTTATTGATTTTTTACACAGAGGAGGGGAGAGGGATAGAGAGTTAGAAACATCGATGAGAGAGAAACATCGATCACCTGCCTCCTGCACATCCCCTACTGGGGATGTGCCCACAACCAAGGTACATGCCCTTGACCGGAATCGAACCTGGGACCCTTGAGTCCGCAGGCCGATGCTCTATCCACTGAGCCAAACCGGTTGGGGCGATGGTGATCTCTTTAGTATTGAGAAAGTTGGGCAGGGCGAGGTGGCTAGCGGAGCCCTGTCCCTTTCCCCCAGTGCTTTGCAAATGCTACCTTTTACCCTCTGTGTACCGTGATATCAGTAAGAGAGGAAGCATTGATCTAGCATTAGTGGCATCGCCAGCCCTAGACCTCAAACTCTTTCTTACCAAGAAGGGCCAGAGGTTGATGAGTAAATAACTTTTTTGCCATAGCAATACAAATATGATCGTAGTTTCTGTTCAGGAAGAAAGGGTAGGGAAATACTACTGTCTCCCGCAAATAAGTAACTCACCATTAGGGTGACCCTTGGGTTAGAGTTCTATAAACCAGCAGGCCTAGCGAATACAATGGGAAACTTGGTCAACTGGAGGCGGATGCTTCACACCGACTTTCAGAAGACTGAGGCTGAGCAGGTAACAATTTGATTCTCTAGGTCAATTGGATCAGTGAATCCTGTTTTAATGTAACGTGTTCCAAAAATGGCTCTGTTATGAATTGTATTGTGTTTCCCTCAAAAAGATATGTTGACATCTTAATCTCAGAATCTGACCTTATTTAGAAATAGGTCTTTGCAGATGTGATTAGTTAAAATTAGGTCATACTGGATGAAGTAGAAAGGACCCCTCATCCAATACGACTGGTGTCCTAGTAAGAAGATGGTCACATGAAGACAGACACACAGGGAGAAAACCATGAAGTCAGAGATTGGAGATATGCAGCTATCAACCAAGGAGTGCCAGGGTTTGCCAGCTAACCAGGAGCCCAGGAAGAGGCAAGGAAGGATTTTCCTATGGGTTTTGGAGGGAGCTGAACTCTGCTGAACTCTGAATTTGGACTTCTAGCCTCCAGAACTGTGAGACAATAAATTTCTGTTATTTTTTTTCTTTTTTTTCTTTTTTTTTTAATCCTCACCCAGGGGTAGAGAGAGTGGAAGGGAAATAAGGAGGGGGAGAGAGAGAGAAACATCTATGTAAGAGAGACATCATTGGTTGGGCCTCCCACATGCGCCACACTCGGCTTGGTGCCTGGGAGAACCTGCAACCCAAGTATGTGCCCTTGACCAGAATCGAACCCAGGACCTTCAGTCTGCAGGCTGACACTCTATGCACTGAGCCAAACTGGCTAGGGCCAGAAATTTTTTAAATGTCTTGTTACATCATGGTCATATAAGGAAATTCTTAAGCCTACAATACTTAGTAGCCTTCCCCTCCTTTCCTTTGCTCTAAAGGAGCAGGACCTTTAACTTTTTTAAAAAAATCCTTACCCGAGAACATGTAGGGGAAAAACAGATGAGCAGCCAACAGAGGTGTTTCTAAACATCTACAACCAGAAAAGCAGGAAGGAAGAAAAGAAGAAGGGAGGGAGGAAGGAAAGAAGGAAGGAAGGAAGGAAGGAAGGAAGGAAGGAAGGAAGGAAGGAAGGAAGGAAGGAAGGAAGATGTGAGAGAATTTTTAATAGGTTGCCTCCTGTACATGTCTGGACCAGGGATTGAACCCAAAACCTAAGCATGTGCCCTGACGGGGAATGAACCCGAAACCTTCGGGTGCAAAGGAGGATGCTCCAACTAGTGGAGCCACCTAGCCAGGGCAAGGAGTGTGATCTTTATCTCCTCTTCTTTCTTTCTCTTAATCTCACTCGTAAATAAATAGATGATGCAGGTCTCAGATCTTTCCAGACAGCCAGGGCTTCCCTGAGCGATACTCTCGGTTGCCCCCATTATTCCTCCTGACTTGCCCGTGGGTCTTCTTCCAAGGCCGTCACCTAATTGTGATGTGAGCCCCATCACAGCTGCCACAACACGTCACGAGACACGTACATGGCACACACTCAGAGCCGAAGCTGCAAGTGAAAACAGGAAGCAGGCGAGGCTTTCCGTTCCAGAGGGAACTGTCTCAGATGCCTTGGAGAATGACTCCCAGCTTCTGCCCCTGTGAGCTGACCTTTGTTTCAACCTCAAAACTATTTTGTTATGGTGTGTGGAAATGGCAAAGGGTAAATTCAGTGCTTCGTGAGGCAATCGTCTATCTAATATCCACCTTTTGTTATGTCAGAATAAGACCATCTCTGCAAAGGGTGAAGAGGGATGCATTTTCTCATGCATTCACTCACGGGACAGGTATGAAGTGACAGGCTACTTTGGCAGATGACGGGAAATCTAAAGCTAGAAACACAGTCTCTACCCTTGCAGGGCTCATAGTGGGGAGAGAGATATAAACTGACTTGAATGTAACCAGGACCTCTTGAGCCACTCTGCTCTATGTTGGAGACCTATCCCAGCATCCAAACCGCCCTGCTCTCGAGGCATCCCATGAGCAGGCAAAGGAGCGGCATACAGCACTCATCATCAACAAAACTCACAATCATCCTCTCTGCTCCTTTCCCAAACTCTGCCTGTCACCTCATCCCACCCCAAAAGCAGGACCTTAGCCTTTTCTCTCCGCCCTACCTTACCCCTCCACTTGCAACCTGGCTTATTTAAAAAAAAAAGACTTAGCTCAAGTGCCTCTCAAGATTGCTCCAGGGAGCCTCAATTCAATGTGTCTGGTGCTGCTGGACTGTAGCGCGTAAGGCAGGAAGCCAGAGACCAGAGAGGAAGCCTAGAGTCAGAGTAATGTGACCTTGTCTGCAGATTATTTTTCATAGTGGCAGCACTTACTTTTAATTTTTTTTTTTTGACTACTTCTAAGGTTGCAAGACTTGGTAACTAAGAAGATAAGATGCCCAGCTAAATTTGAATTTTATATAAACACGGCAAATTTGAACATATTTATACTAAACATTATTTGTTATTTATTTAAAAATCAACCCTGACTCCTTCATAAGAGGTATTGTGTCCACCCATCAAGAGGTTTCTACTATCTCGCCGTCTCTCTTTTTGCGATGTTAGTGGCTGGTGATGATGATCATGGCCTAAGTTGATTATTTCCCTAGAGGTTGTAAAACTATGATGTTCTAATTCTACCTTTTTTCCTCTTCGTTTCTTTCTTTCTTTTTAATCCTCACTTGTGAAATAAGGATATTTTTTTTCCATTGATTTTTAGAGAGAGTGGAAGAGACGGGGAGAGACAGAGAGAGAGAAACGTTGATGTGAGAGAGATACGTTGATTGGTTGCCTCCGCTTGGTCCAGGACTGGGCTGGGGATTGAACTACAACTGAGGTATGTGCCCTTGACTGGGAATCGAACCTGCGACCCTTTGGTCCTCTGACTGATGCTCTAACAACTGAGCCACCGGCCAGGGCTCCTTTTCATTTCTTAGCTAGAATATGTCTATAAAGAGAAACTCCCCCACCAACTATTTGGTTTGCCTGGTCATTTTCATATAAGAAAAGTAAGATGCATGCTTAATTCTTTTTATTTATGCATTTTCAGAGTAATTAGTTCCCTGGCATCCTCCAAAGGTGACCAATGAGTTGTGTTCTTTCCCTTGAATGTATCATTATGAACTCAGGGATTTTGACATGTATATCTTTTGATCCGTTGCTATTATTATTCTTTTAGACATTCAAATCGTCCCATCTTTGGCCAGTGGGAGCCTCTGGCACTTGGCTTCTGGGTCCTTCTGATGCCACTCCAGTGGTCTTTGTTGGTCCCTTTGTTTTCTAGTGTAGCAAGATGTTCCAGATTCATCTTACATATTTCCAGCCCAGACCTGAACAAGACATTTCTCTTAGGAGCCCCTTCAGTGGGAAATGATGTTGAGAGACCAAACATCTCTGACTCCACTATTTAAAACTACAACAACCCGCTGGAACAAACAGAAATTCACATGCTCCCTGAGATCCCCTTGCCCTGATCTGATGATGCAGGCCTGAAAAGAATGGGGGAGACGACTGGCATGACCCAGACAAGGGCGAAGGAGGGCCTGGATCAGGACAGGGAAATGGCACTGACGGAACTTATGAAGCAGGTTGACCTAGAGACCTCCCAATCCCAGACCAGGAGGCAAAGGCCAGGGTGGATAATTTCTCCGGACCCAAACCTACCTGCCAAACAGCCTTTCTCTGTCTCGCCCTCTCCCCAGGTAGACACACGTACCAAAACATCGCACCCTTTCCCAAAGCATAGGAAGCAGGATGCACACTGGGGTCCTGGACAAATGCCCAGCTGCCTCCAGGGTGGCCTGGTCTGGGGACAAAGCGGAGAAAGCGCACAGGGTTTCCTTGTTCCCCTTGCTGGGTTTAAGTGAATCTTGAACACACTCTTCTCGGCTCCCTGAGGATTAGCCATGTGTTTCAGCAAGTGATTGAAAATCATTACTCGTCCCTTTTGGTTGAACCTCAGACGTTTGAAATGTACACAGCTTGGCAGGCTGGCCAGGGCAGCTGAGTTCCCAGAGGCCGTGTCCCAGCCATCTGTTGCCCTGCTTCATACCGGCCTCTGCCCTTCCCGCTGCTGAGGAGCGCAGGGCTGGGCGAGCAAATGCAGGACAAAGACAACTGCAGCCTTGGCCGCAAACAGTTGCTCACGCTGTGTCTTGAAGGTGGGGGGAAGGGAAGTTACTGCATCGTTTTAAGTGCTTTGCCTTGAGACATGGAGTTTTTCCTTCATCTTAGAGATCCGGCCAGTTTTAGGGACAGAGACAAAGGACATTCCTTGTGATTTCCCCTCCATCGGAGCAGCTCCAACTGTGCTCAGCTACTCAGGGGTGATTCACGCATGCAGCGTGAAGATTAGAATTTCATTTTAAAATATCTAAGTATTTTTAAAGCTGCTATTAAACCCTGCGGCGTGGCTCAGTGGTTGAGAGTCGACCTATGAACCAGAAGGTCACAGTTTGATTCCTGGTCAAGCCACATGCCTGGGGTTGTGGGCTTGATCCTCGTGTGGGGCTTGCAGCCGATCAATGATTCTCTTATCACTAATGTTTCTATCTCTCGCTCCCTCTCCTTTCCTCTCTGAAATCAATAAAAGTATATTTTTTAAAAAGCTGCTATTCAAAAGTGTGTAGTCTAAAACTATATGGATGCATTAAATAAACACATCTATCCCAGGAGGTTTAAATTGCATCACCCTGGGGAAGGCAGTCAATTTTATTATTATATTTTTTACTAATAGACTTTATTTTTTCAGAAAGAAATTTTAGATTTGCAAAGAAACTGAGCAGATAGTACAGAATTCCCATATTACCCGCCCCTTCCCAGCACCCACTGTCCCCTATTAACATCGTTCATGGATATGGTACATTTGCCACAATTGATGGCTCGATATTGAGACATTATTGTTAATTAAATCCATGGGTTATTCAGATTTCTTTAGTTTTTACCTACGGCCTTCTTTCTGTCCAGGATCCCATCCAGGGTACCACGCTACATTAAGGTGTCTGGTCTTCTTGGGCTTCTCTGGGCTTTCCCAGACTCTCCTTGTTTTTGGTGACTTTGTGAGTGCTGGGTGAGTGTTTTCCTCTGCTTGCAATCCCTCTATCAGGATTCATGTACTTTACTCATGATAGACTGGAGTTGTGGGTTTGGGGAGGATGATCGCAGAGGTGAATTGCCATTCTCATCACATCATATCAACGGCCTGTGCTACAACATGATTTATGACTGTTATTGTTAATCTTTTAAAAAAAATACATTTTATTGATTTTTTTTTTACAGAGAGGAAGGCAGAGGGATAGAGAGTTAGAAACAACGATGAGAAAGAAACATTGATCAGCTGCCTCCTACACACCCGCTACTGGGGATGTGCCCGCAACCAAGGTACATGCCCTTGATTGGAATCAAACCTGGGACCTTCAGTCTGCAGGCCGATGCTCTATCCACTGAGCCAAACCGGTTAGGGTTGTTGATGTTAATCTTGATCACCTGCCTGAGTAGTGTTTGTCAGATTTCCCCACTGTAAGGTTTTCTTCTTTTAAAAAATTTAAGAAGTGTGAACTCATAGATATTTATTTTATACTTTGGGATATAATCTAATACTACTTTGTTTCATTCCTCAAATTGTTCCAACTTTGGCCATTGGGAGCTTTCTGTCAACTCCTATGCCCCCGTGTCACACCCCCATCAATGCAGGCTTTTTGTGTAAATTCAGTTTTGTGAGGACTTTGGCACAAGTTCCATCTGGCGTCCCTGAGAGCGGGCTTGCACCGATAGTGGGTGTGTCTGCAAGAATCCGTGCTGCACCAGCCTGGGCACGTCTGCTTATAAAGGGCAGAGCAATGAAGAACTGAGTACTTCCTGCACCAGCTCCACCGGGCTCCACAAACACCTTTAGCAGTGACTATGGAGAGATGACATTGCCTTGTTTGTTTAGTACTTGCTCTAAGTTTTAGTTGTTTATTGCCTAACTTTTCTGTTTATGATGAGGATAAAGAGCAGTTGGATATTTCGATAATTACTCATTCAATTCAAACAAAAACTTCCAGTACTTTTCTTTCTAGTTTTTAGATCGATTTAATTGAAGACTATTATAATCTCAAATTGGGGGGCGGGGGGCAGGGGAAGCTGTGGGTAGGAGTTAAGAACACAAACTCTGGCACAGGACTTCCTTGATTTAAATCCTTGACCTTGGGCCAACTACTCCACTCCCCTGTTCCTCAGTTTTCTCGCCTGTAAGAGGGGAATGCTAATGGTAGACCTACTTCAAAGGTTTGTTAATTGAGTTAATATACATAAATTGATTAGAATAGAGCCTGACATATAGTGGGTGCTGCATAATGGCGTCTATCATTATTATTTACACCATCTGCTATGGTAAAAATGTCTGTATCCCCCCAAACTTACTGTGTTGAAACCCTAATTCCCAAGGTGGCATTAGGAGGTGGGGCCTTTGTGGGTGATTAGATCATAAGGGTAAAGCCCTGATGGTTGGGATTAGTGCCTTTATAAAAGAGGACCCACAGATCTCTCTCGTTTCCTCTATCATGTGAGGATCTATGAGAAGTCTGCGACTCCAAAGAGGACCCTCATCCGACAATGACCTTGGACTTCCAGTCTCTAAAACGGTAAGAAACAAATTTCTGTTGTGTATAAGCTACAGTCTATGGTGTTTTGTTATAGCAGCATGAATGGACTAAGAAACCATTCATCTGTATGACCAGAGTTTTCTCAGACCTCTGTGACCAAAGCAAAATACAAAAACAAGTTGGATGCTAAGACTGACATAGGACTGTAAATCGGTCAGGGTTCTGACTTAAAAATGCAACAGGAACCGGCTCTGGATGACTTAAGCATAAGAGGAATTTATAGAAAGCATGCTGGGTAGCCCACAGAATCTCTGGGAAGGCCAGAGAGCCAGGCTCAGGGCAGGAATGACAACAAAGGATGCTGGACAGCAGCCAAGAGCATAGCCAGAAGTGTGACACAGAAGCTGTCTAGAGTCCTGCCCTGGCCTCAGAGCCCTGGGAAGCTTGTGCCACAACCAGGGCTGGGGCCTGAATGACGACCCTGCTGCTGCTGATACCCTGGAATCTGGACATGATGACCACAGCTGCTGCTGCCACCCGCACGGGAAAAGGCTCTTTGAGGCACTCCCTCTGTGGTCCCTGGTTCAGGCCAGGGCAGTGCACCTGATTGGCCAAACACAGATCACATGTCTAAGCTCTGCAGATGAAGGAGGCTGGGAAGCAAGTGTCTGGCCTTTTCAACCTCTATGGTGAGAGGTGAGCCGTGGGCTCTAATTTCCACTGAGACTCAGAGGGTGCAGTCTTCCCCACCCACACCTGGGAAGGGATTCTGAGGCTGGGCACCCAAAATATGGCAAATGTCATCCATCACCCCTACTTTCAGATTTTGTGCCATCATATTAGCATCGTTGATGGACTTTGGAAAAAGCAAAAGTTGGAAAACCCTGGCCCATTGCTCTGGTGTCCCTTATATTTTTCAAGTCAGAGGGATAGCTGACTAATTTCTGTGAATTCTAAGGAAGATAGAAGCTCTGCTGGCTGGATTTGGGTCGGATTTCATGGAGGCTCAGACTCTGGGCCTTAAAGGATGTTGCATCCCAAATTTTTGTAAGTGACAGTAGATGCTCCTGCAATTCATAAAATACAAATTCCTTTATTTTTTTATGTATTGATTTGAGAGAGATAAATGTGCTGTTCCACTTATTTATGCATTCATTGGTTGCTTCTTGTATGTGCCCTACCTGGGGATCGTATCTACAACCTTGACATATGGGACAATGCGCTAACCAACTGAGCTACCCAGCCAGGGCTGCACATTCTATTATTTTTTTATTTTTAATTTTTAAAAAATCTTTATTGTTGCCAAAACTGGTTTGGCTCAGTGGATGGGGCGTCGGCCTGCGGACTGAAGGGTCCCGGGTTCGATTCCGGTCAAGCCACCCCCCACCCCAGGCCTTCACCATACAAATTCTTTTAAAAGATACAAAGCTGATTATTGTTTTTATCATTTTGCATTGTGTGGCTCAACAGATACTAAAATTACCATTGCCATCTGGAATCTTGGAAATTTTTTGCTCTGGGAAAGAAGCCTTCATTTTCGCACGTTGGAAACCCTGTGCATTGTCTCAGTGGAGGAATGGAGTCCCAGAGGTGAAATGACGTCTGCAAGGTCACACAGCTGGTTTGGTGGCAGGCTCTGAGCCTAGTGCCTCCGTCCTTGGTGTTCCCTCTTGTCATGCTGCCAGCAGCTGCCCCAGGAGCAGGCCTGGCCACCCAGCCCACAGCCACTGCCTTTCTGACAGGAGACCCAAAGCTGCTTCTGAATCCTGGCCTGTGGCCACTGCTGCTGCTTTATTAATTCTTACGGTTCAGTGTGGGAAATCCTGAGTGGCTTTCTCTCTGCCTCAGGCTCCTCCCTGGAGAGAAGACAAGAGCAAGCAGACGGTAGCCCCCACACTGGTGCTGGGCTCCACCTCTGGACTCCAGCCTCTGCTGGGCTCTGCTCTGGCTCCTCCTGAATGTGGCTCATCTCCTGCCTTAACCTTTGACTTGTTCCAGATCCTGATAAACAGATTCCCTGGTCCTGCAGTCACACCCTGGCTCCCAGCCACGAGGCTAGGTCAGATCCTACCGTCTGCTGCATGCACTCTAACAATGAAACAGCCTGTCTCCTGGTCTGGCCAGCCAGATCTGGACCCAGCCAACCCTGAGGAAGCTCCTGGAAGCAGGGCTCATACCCTGCCCTCCCTGGCATCCTCAGCACCCACCGTGGCCTAGCAAATCCTTGTTGAAGAGATGAATGGCCTGCTCTGTTTGGGTGCTGCCCACATCTAGTCATAACATACTACAGCAAAGGGAGGTGGAGGTGTTGAGAGGACAAACTGTGTAAAAGTTATTTTTCATCTACGCCACCTGGGGGCATTTATGTCCTGTATTGACACTAGTTATTTAGATCGGAGCCCACAATGGCATAGACAAGATTTGGGCTGTGGCTTGCCCAGGTCAGAGCAGGGGAAACTGGTCTTGGGAATGCCAAGAGAACTTCAGGCAAAGTCAACTTAGCTAAACCAGGGAGAAAGACATCCATCCATCCATCCATCCATCCACTGATTCATTCATTCAGTAAATATGTATTGAGTACCCTGTGTGTCCAGTTTTATGTTAAGCACCCAGAGATTCAGTGATGAATGAGACAGACTCTCTGCCCTCAAGATGTTTAGAGAGGAAGACAAAGCAGGGAACTGGTATTTACAATAGATTATGAAGCGTGTGGAAATAATAATAGCTAATATTTATTGAGTGCTCACTATATCCCAGACTCCGCATTAAGCTATTGACTATGCATTGTTTCAGGTTATCCTCACAGGAACCGATTAGTAGGTATTACTATTACTTCCGTCTTACAGATGAGGAAATAGGGTGTGTAGAGGTTAAGTGACTTGCCCAAGGCCACACAGCTGGAATGAGTGGCATACCTACATTTTCAATTGAGATAGTTTTACTATAGGGCCAATGCTTCCCGCTCCTCCACTATAGCTCTGTCTCAGCACAGTAGAGGAACGCACAGGATACGATTGTAGCACATAAAAGCACACTGAACGTGAGAGGGCAGGGGAGACTCCCTTGAGGAGGTGACACATAGCAGGGTCCAAAAGGAAAATGGGGAGGAAGAGGCATTCCAGATTGAGGGACCCACATGTACAGAGACTGGAAGCAAAGGCCAGGGTGCATTAATTACTGTTTGGTGAACACTGACTGTTTGCCAAGGACATCCAGAAGCTGTACCTAGTGTCAGCATCACTGGCTCGTAGTGAATGGAGAGAAGACTGGAGAGAGAAGAGGCTAAAGGGGTTAGCAGGCACCAGTTCACAAAGGCCTTTCAAAGCCAGGCCAAAGGACAGTGGAGAGACGCTGAAGGGGAGTTTCACAATCAGATTGCACTTCAGAAAGCTCAGTTTTTAATTATACTTTAGAGAAGGAATAGAGTCAAGCAAGACAGGAGGCCATTACGGTTGTCCAGTCAGGAGATGACGGTGGCAGAGGGGCTTGGCAGTGGCAAGAGAGAAAAGTAGCCCAGGTCTGATTACGTTGTTGTAGAGGAGGTCACCCTAAAATCAGAAGAGTGGTGGAGACCAAGACACCTAGGTGAGCCTCAGTGGGTCAAGGGTCAGCACTGGTCCAATGTCAGGCAAAAGGCCCAAGTCTAATCAGGTAAGTGGATGCTAGAAGAAAAATCCAGCAAAAGGTAGTGGGGACTCAGCAATGGGAATAAGAGGCCAATGAAAGACTTCCGCTCCTGGCAGGCTGGATGAGGAAAGAGAATTTTCCACTGGACAAGTAAAAATGGGGGGTCAACGGGAAGCAGCACCAGGAACAGGGTCCCGAGGCTATTCTGGACTGGCAGTGAGACTGAGGATGCTCATCTGCAAGACAGAGATGCAGAGTTCCTTCTGTGCGCCCTTTCTCTGCCGGTAGCCAGATGGGTCCTATTTAATCGGGTCTGGGTTCAAGATCGGTGGGACAGGGCCCTGCCGTGAAGGAAAAGAACAGAGCTTTGACCACAGACAGATTGAAGTTGGGACCTCATCTGGAGCCATTTACTAGTTTACGACTCCAGGCAAGTTACTTAATCTCTCCGAGCCTTAGCTCACTCATCTATAACATGAGGATAACAGTATCTACTCCAGGGTTATTGAATGGGAATAACAGTACCGATTGCACAGGGTTACTATGAGGATATGGAGGTTAACGTGAAAGGCCAGAGTAGGTGCTCAGTCAAGCCATCAACTGTTCACCTTTATCAGAAGTCACATATGTGCTGGGCCCTGGGCCGAGGGTTTCGGTGCCTTTACCTTCCCTAAGGGAGATATTATGATTCCCATTTTGTGGGCCAGGAAATAGGCTCAAAAAAATTAAGAAATCTGTCCAAAATCAATTGCCAGCAAATGTGTTTTTCTCCAATGTCCACCAGTGTTTTTCTGAACTTTGGTCTGCATTCTCTGTACAATTTTTCTGTATCAACTGACCACCTATACTAGTCTTTGCCTGATATTTTATTAAAATTAGTCTCCTGCCCTAACCAGTTTGGCTCAATGGATAGAGCGTCAGCCTGTAGACTGAAGGGTCCCAGGTTCAATTCTGGTCAAGGGCATGTACCTTGGTTGCGGGTACATCCCCAGTAGGGAGTGTGCAGGAGGCAGCTGATTGATGTTTCTCTCTCATCGATGTTTCTAACTCTCTATCCCTCTCCTTTCTTCTCTATAAAAAATCAATAAAATATATTTTTTAAAAAAATTACTCTCCATTTTTACTTTAATTCAGTGGTTT
>NW_006383013.1:297284-304742 GCF_000327345.1 Myotis davidii | reverse complement strand
ATATATATATTTTTAAAAGAGCTTTATTGATATCTTAATTCATATAGCATCCAGTTTACCCATATAAAGCAAATTATTCAATGTTTTTTAGTATAGTCACAGAGTTGCGCAACCATTCCCACAATATATTTTAGAACACTTTTGTAATAAATTTACTTTTAAAGGAAACTTTTTATTGTTCCCATAAATGGAAAACTTATGTTATTTACCATAATTGGCAGTCAAAACAAAAATAAAAAAAGCAACAACACCTAGGCATTGTTACTAAATGCTCTCTAGTTAGCACAGCCTGTGAGGTATCTGGGCTTGAGAATTTTTGCCAAAAAGGGAGATTAGTAGGTGTTAAAGAGCTGTTAAAAACACACTAGTGCCCTAGCCAGTTTTGCTCAGTAGTTAGAGCATCAACCCTAGAGCCAAAGGGTTGAAGGTTTGATTCCTGGTCAAGAGCAGTTACCCCGGTTGCAGGCTCAATCCCTGGCCCAGGTCAGGAGGCAAACAATTCATGGATCTCTCTCACATCAATGTTTCTCTCTCTCTCTAAAAATCAATGGAAAAAGATCCTCTGGTGAGGAAAAAAAAAAAAGAAAGAAACATTAGCAGCAAACTGAGACCCTATTTTTAGCATAATCAGAAAAATTAAAAGATAATTAAAAAGAAACTTACTTTTTCACTGTGCAATTTAATGCCACATCCTTGGACTCCCTATAATCACCCTGTGTGTACATCCCACACTTGCCTCCTTAAAGTAAAGAAAGTGATTTGTCCAACGTCACACAGCTAGGTAGTGGCAGATTGGATCTGGAATCCAGGCTTCTAAGCTTCTAATACTATGTTCTTTGCACTATATATCACAGTCCTCTCTGCAGTCATTAAGTTGGTCAAATGCCTAAGGTGTGTGCTAGACAGCCCTGTTAAAAATTTACAAAGCATATATTTTATAGCTAGAGGGAACCTCAGAAATCCTATATAATAAAAGAGAAAGATGGTAATTGGCGTACGACCGCTACCCTTTTCATTGGCTAATCAGTGAGATATGCAAATTAGCTGACAGCCAAGATGGCGGTTAATTTGCCTATGCCAGCCCCAAGCCTCAGACTGAAGCTTTAGGCTGGGGCCTGGGCGGAGCCAGCCAGCGATCACTGATGGTGGCAGTGGCAGGGAACCAGGCAGAGCCAGCCAGCTATGCTTGATGGGGCAGCCGCAGGGAGCTGGGGGTGCTCCGGCCCAAGCCTAAAGCCTCCGCCAGAGGCTTTAGGCTTGGGCCGGTCCAGCCAGCCAGGGATCCTTGATGGCAGTTGCAGCAGGGAACCGGGGTGGAGCCAGCCAGCGATTGATTGGTGGCAGGGAGCTGGGGGTGCCCCGGCCCAGGCCTAAAACCTCGGCCTGAGGCTTTAGGTTTGGGCCGGGGAGGAGCCAGCCAGCAATCATTGAGCCAGCGATCATTGATGGCGGCCCAGGCCTAACACCTCAGCCTGAGGCTTTAAGCTTGGGCCAAGGAGGAGCCAGCCAGCGATCATTGATGGTGGCAGCGGTGGGGAGCTGGGGGTGACCCGGCCCAGGGCTAATAACTCACCAGAGGCTTTAGTCCTCAAAGGGAGGCCAGACTGTGGCTTAGGCCCACTCCCCAAGGGGAGCAGGGAGCAGGTAGTAGGACATCCCCTAGGGCTCCCAGTATGTGATGGGGGCAAGCTGGGCTGAGGGACTGCCCTCCGCCCACCCCACCCCCCTGCCAGTGCACAAATTTTTGTGCACCGGGCCTCTAGTAATCTAATACAACTCCTTTCATTTTACATGTGAGAAAACCGATGAATTTGTTCACCTAAGCATGTTGAGAATTGCCTGTCAGTCAGTTGAATAGGACATATAACTAATGAAACAGCTACAAACAGGCCAGAATTAATATGATCCTCTCTGGTCCTGAACTTAAATTAACAAAATTCCTGATATCTCAGTGCTGACCTAGCTTCAGTCTTACTCTCTAATTTGATCCTTTGGTCTGTCACAACCTCTGATGAGTAGTTTTGAGATTTTTACTTTCCTCGCAAACTAAAAAGTTAGCCTGCCACAGTTTTATGGATGCTGGCAGAACGCACAAGGCTTCTGGGTCAGAAACAGAGGACTTCTTTAGTCACAGCAATAGCAGTAGCAAAAGTATGGACTTTTTCTTTTCTTTTTTTATAAGGGAATTTTTAATATATTTTATTGATTTTTTACAGAGAGGAAGGGAAAGTTAGAAACACCGATGAGAGAGAAACATCGATCAGCTGCCCCCTGCACACCCCCACTGAGGATGTGCCCACAACCAAGGTACATGCCTTTGACCGGAATCGAACCTGGGACCCTTCAGTCCTCAGGCCGACGCTCCATCCACTGAGCCAAACCGGTCAGGGCTGGACTTTTTCTTATGCTGGTTCCCTGATCCCCAATTCCCAAAGATGGTGCAAGGAGGGCCAGTTGATACCTGAACACACAGTAAGATACATCACGAGAGAGGAATCCAAAGCTTAGGGAACCAGCTCTTAAATGACAGACAGCAAGCACGCCTGTACTTTGCTCTGAGGAAGACACTATCTTACAAAGATAGGCAGGAACAAAGGGCAGTCAGTGACTGCTCACAGGCATGCAGAAATATGACAGACCCATGGAGAATTGTCTCCCAACAACTGTCCAGTACATATATGGCAAGTGAGCTCACAGTCCTCTAGCTACACCAGAAGGCAAGGGATGGGCAAGTGGAAACACAGGTTGACTAGTCTTGTTCTTTGTGTATTGATTCTTATTGGTTTCAATTATGGAAAGAGTATGTGGAGGCTTGCTTGTGGATTTTGACATGTGTCCCACTTTTTTGATGCATGTAGCCTCAATTCACTGCCTTGACGGGATTTAGACAATTCAAATTATTTCTTTTGCATAGCTGCCAGAAACCTCCAGAAGCTCCATAGCTCTACAGAAAGAAGAAGAGTATAGCCTTCCAAATGTTATTTGCTTCCGGAGATAGTGCATGCTGGGAAAACCCATGCTGGCCATACCTCAGTCATGTCTGGGATGGACACCCATGTCTTGCATTATGTCCATCAATACCTGCAATAAATGTGACAAGGTTTTCCAGTCACCAATCATTAAGATCCCTGACTTGGTTTAGTCTGTAATTTCAAACCAGGACTAATGGGTCACAAAGTCAGGCTTTATTTGTTAAATGAGCTCCATCTCTGAAGGCAGCTAGTTTGTATCCATAACCAAGACCCAGAATTCAGGTCTCTAGCTGTCAGGTCTCAAGGCTGTTAGTTTTGTTCCTCTGTCTGGAGGAGGATGAATTCCTAGGCTCGTGGTCGACAAACTGCGGCTCACGAGCCACATGCGGCTCTTTGGCCCCTTGAGGGTGGCTCTCCCTAAGCCTTAGGAGTACCCTAATTAAGTTAATAGCAATGTATCTACCTATATAGTTTAACTTTAAAAAATTTGGCTCTCAAAAGAAATTTCAATCGTTGTACTGTTGATATTTGGCTCTGTTGACTAATGAGTTTGCCGACCACTGTCCTAGACAAAAGAAGACAAATGCAGTTCTGTACAGAAGCTTATAGATATTGCCAGAACCACACCAGGATCTGGAATATGGTCCATGGAGAGATTCTGTGGCATTCTATATAGGTCATCAGCCTCTTTGCAGCCACATCAGATGGGAGTTATTCAATGGGCTGGACTGAGGTAGTTGGAGCCTAGAGGTGAGTCAGTGACCACACCCTCCAACTAGGGGCAAAGGGCAAACATTATGTCAGGAAACCAGGCAAAACTCATCACTACAGGGCAAAGGCCATTTAAGTGGAATAGCTTGGAGGGTAATTCTAAAATTGCTGGGAAGCCACAGATTGTCCAGCTAGTGTAGTAGGCTGCTCTAAGTATAAATATACTCTATACTAAAAAAAGAGTAATATGCTAATTAGACCGGGAGACCTTCTAAGAGACCTTCCAAATGTCTTTCCACACAAAAACATGGTGGCAGGGCCGAGGCAGAGGTGGTTAGGGGTGAGCAGGCTGGCAGAGGGGGGCAATTGGGGGTGACAGGCTGGCGGGAGGGGGGGCAGTTGGGGTTGATCAGGCCGGAAGGCAGAGTGGTTAGGGGCGATCAGGCAGGCAGGCAGGTAAGCGGTTAGAAGCCAGCAGTCCCAGGTTGAGAGAGGGATGTCCGAGGGATCCCAGATTGGAGAGGGTGCAGGCCGGGCTGAGGGACACCGCCCCCTTTGCATGAATTTCGTGCACCAGGCCACTAGTATAAATATAATTTAGAGTTGGTGATCCAAAGTGGTCCTTCCATCTCATTACCTTCTGGAGAACTCTATTCGGAATTAGGAAGTAGAAGGAGATAAATAAGGGGTCTTTTTCCCTACCCAAGCAATGCACAAACAGCTTTTACACACAGTTCCTTGGAGCTGCTGTGAAGAGTTTTATTTCACGAAGATCCCCAAAGAGCTATAGCTGCTTATGGACTCTATATGCTGCTTCAGTGTACGGACCCTTGTTGTAATCCCAGACAGTACCACACTCAGAAGAGGAGGGCTGCTTCTTCCCCTAAGAAGTCATGAGACCTAAAGTCATCTCAAGAATGTCTAGCAATCTCTTGGCCTGTGAACTCAGTGACGCCTCCCACATTGATGCTAAGACTGCCCTGGCCACTGGGCTTAACTGGTCTCCAGAGTGTCAAAAGGTGGTGGATTCAATCCCTGGTTTCTCTCTCTCTCTCTCTCTCTCTCCTTTTCAACCTTCCTCTCTCTACAAAAAAAAAAATAATAAAATAAAAATGTAAGTGGAGAATCTTTAAAAACAAAAACAACAAAAAACTAAGACTGATGTCCCAGGACCAATATTTATTACTGATTGTGAAAAGACTTCCTCCCTGGTGCAGTGAGCTTAGCCTTTGAGCTGTGAACACCAGTAAATGTTCATCTGTCTCAAACAGGAAAAAGCAACCTGTGCAAGGTGATTGAACTCCAACCTCGATCCCAGGAATGCTGTGCAGGTTCCTGGGTTTGTGCGTTTCTGTTTATTGTGAAAAGAAAGATTCATTTAGCCCAGCCAGTGTGGCTCAGTGGTTGCACATCAACCAATGAACCAGGAGGTCATGGTTTGATTCCTGATCAAGTCACATGCCCAGGTTGCGGCCTCAATCCCCAGTAGATGACGTGCAGGAGGCAGCTAATCAATTATTATCTCTCATCATTGATGTTTCTACCCCTCTCTCTCTCCCTCTCCCTTCCCCTCTCTGAAATCAATTAAAAAACAACAACAACAACATAAAAAAAGATTCATTTATAAACTCTGGGTGGTTGGACAGCCTTGCTGGGGAACAGTGCTCGCCACAAAGCACAGAATTTCCATAGCAGCTTTTGTTTTACTTTTGGTAACCTCTTCTACACTTGGTCTCTACATGGTGGCAGGCAAGTACTACAGTAAGCAATTCTTACTGAGAACAAACTCCAAGAAATGGTTTGTGAATTGGATGGAGTTCATTCCTAAACTAGGTGGCTGTATACAGACTGAACGTTCCAGGCACTGTCTTAGAGTTCCTAGCAGCCTGTCACTCTGGGAACCTCCCTGTGAGCTGGCATCCTGGGACTTTACCAGGCCCACCCAGCCAGACTTCCTGCTCAGCTGTAATCTGAAAACTGGGCCTTCTCCTACTCCGTGTAACACATGTGTCTAATAACACGATGTTTGGAAAATGCCACTGCATTCATTTTCTATGGCTACTGTAACAAATGACCACAAAATCGGTAGGTAGCTGAGAAATAAACAGCTTTTTATTTTACAGGCTAAAATGAAGGTGTTGGTAGGACCGGATTTCTTCCTGGAGTCTCAGTGACCCCTCCGCACAGCCCAGATAGGAAGACAGTCATTGAGCACGTCTTCGCATTGACTTACGTCCGATTGCCCACATGTAATTCAGGAAGGGGCTACGGCAGACAGAATAACAGTCCTCCACAAAATGTCCCCGTCCTAATCCCCAGAACCTGTGACTATATTAGGTTACACGATAAAGGGGAATTAAGGGTAAGATAGACTTAAGGTTGCTAATGAGCTGATCTGAAAATAGATTATCCTGGATTTTCAGGGTGGACCCATGTAATCACAAAGATCCTTAACAGTGGAAGAGGGAGGCAGAAGAGGAATCAGTCAGGGGGAGACGTGGCTATGGAAGAATGATCCAGAGAGACTTCAGGCTTTGAAGTTGGAGAAAAGGGGTCGCGAGCCAAGAAATGTGGGTGGCTTCTGCAAGCTGGAAAAGGCCCGGAAATGGATTCTCCTGTTGCTAGGAGAGCTCTGGTTCTCAGGCTCCCCAGCCTTTGAGTGAGTCGGCCTTTGTGGTTTCCCATTGGGTGTGAAGGCAGGCTTACAGATCATTTCCCAGATGCCACTCTCCATCGGTTTCACATCCACCTTTCTGGGCAAAGACTTCACTCAACTCTATGGTTTCCTGTACTTCAGTAGAAAAGATGAAGCCTTACAACCTGAGGTTCTGTGATCTAGCCAATGTGCTAGCAGAAGCAGTATTTGGGGGGAGAAGGGGGAAGAAGGAAAATGGTGGATTTTCCCTAAATGAGGCTTTTGAGCCACCTTTAAAAAGGTCCCTGTTTTCCACAACAAGCTACAATGAAGCTAATGTTTCTGTTATGAAAGCCCTCCACTGCAGTTTCAAATGTCTGGTGTTTTTGCTGTTGTTGTTTTAAAGCCACAGCAAAGGCTAACCCGTTTTTTTTCTCTCCAGCTTTACTGGATCAGGAATTCATCCCCAAGACGGCGGCTTAACTACTTTGTTGCTGTTTATCAGAAACAAAAAGATGGCTTTTTGTTGTAGTTCTCGGGGGTGAGCAAATTTATTCTGGGCGATGATAACTTTCAGAATGACTCTTGCCTGAAGCTCCTCTTCGGACTCCCTCCTCCCCTCTAAGCCTTCGGCTGGCGATGAAACACGGAATGCATCAGGCCCCAAAGAGATCCTCGGTGTTGAGTGTAAAGGAAGAGGTGGAAATCCGCAGGGGAGGAAACCATTTTGCAGCCTCAACATTTGCAGTCGCTGAATAGCCCCCTGAAGTGTCGTAAATGGTAACCATCCTGCACACTTAGCACCGCGGGAGTGACGACGGATAAGCGTGCAGACCTTTTGAGGAAATGTGGGGAGGAGACCCGTGTTTTTTAAGGTCCTGCTTAGGCAATTATGTGGCACAACACAGAGCACTCTGCTTTCTGACCCGACCTTCTAGCTAGGCAACACCAAACAGAAAAACTTTCTCTCCTTCCTCCCCCACTGCTTTGTTTGTGGGTTGGGTGTGTTTCTCCTGGAACCTCAGCTCTCTGGGGCCCCTGCACCCCAACACCACCTTCCAGACCCGAGAACAGGCTCGTCTGCACTTCTTCAGCGCAGACACGACCCGGCTGGTGCCAGCCTTTCCCAGAGGGGTCCAG
>NW_006383013.1:295816-296880 GCF_000327345.1 Myotis davidii | reverse complement strand
GCACCCCGCAACCCCTTCCCCGCTTCTCCCCCTCCCCGCTTCTCCCCCTCCGCAGTGCTTCCCGGGGAAGCGTGCTGTTCCTCTTCTCGGCCCTCAGTGAGGTCGCAGGTAGGAAGTTAAAGGAACTTTCTCCCCACTTTTCTCTGCTCTGCCCTCCCGTGAGGAAGAGCAGAGCAACTTAAGAGCTTGGGAAAACAACCTTCCGCATTTCCCAAAAGCAAAGCCAGAACTGCCCCCCAGCCCCCTTCAAACAAATCCCACCCTTCCCCCTCCCACTCCGCGCCCTGAACCTGACAGTAATCACTAAGGCCTAACACTTTGCAACTTAGCCGTAAAAACTGTCAGCACACCCACGTACATGTGAGTGGTTTCTAGACAAAACTCCAAAACCCGCTTCCAATGGACTCGGTGGCCTGTCGCTCGTTTCTGGTTTCTGAAACTGCTGGGACTGCAGGAATGTGCTGGGGAACTTCGATGGTGGTTCCCGCCGCTCTCGGTAGCCTCGTGGCTCAGGGTTTTGTTTTGTTTTTAAGAACAGTTGAGAAGTTTATGACATCCCTGCAAAGTATTCCGGGGCTGGGGACTGGCGAGCCGGCGGGTGGCTCCCGGGCCACTGTAACAGCAGCGGCGGGACGCGTTGGTGTGTGCCGGAATGTACGTCCGTGCGGCGGAGACTCCACACTCGGGATGGCTAGAGGTTGAATGGTGCAGTTCCTAGCAGCAAGCTTCCTGCCGGCCTGTAATTACGGCGCGATTGCACAGTCAGGCATTGTTGGCGTGTATGTTTATACACAGGCTATTGTGCAAGCCGTCAGTGGCAGGGAACAAAACGCAGATTTGCATTGCAAATGCTCAGGACAGATCTGGGCCTGAGTTGCAGTCACCGAGTTCTTTTTGGTTTTTAACCTTAGCTAAGGTGATTTATTTCCTTGCCTCTCCCTTAACCTTGGACAGTTTGCCAAACGCTCCATAAGTGAAGTGGACCCAGGAGGGCAGGATCCCTCCACTCCCACCACCTTGGGCAGCCTGAAAACTATCCCAGGAGCTGTACCCTTATTTGTGTC
>NW_006383013.1:273547-295754 GCF_000327345.1 Myotis davidii | reverse complement strand
AGCAGGAAAGGGAGCCGGGAGATGGCTATCAACCTCCTTAACCGGGAAAGCAGTTTGAATTAGCAGAATTGCATGGTGGCTTGATTGGGGCCTAGTTACTAAAAGGACACGTCAGACATGTGTGACTGAGCTGGCTGGTGAGCTAGACTTTGAGCCTTGAAGTGTCAGCTGCAGGAACTTAGTTGGTGGATCCTAATTCCTTTATTGTGTCCCAGGCAAAGGGAAAAGTGCTGGGCTTTGAGACTAGTGTCTGTGACAGTGTCTGGGGTGGGGGTGGGGGAGTCAGAGGAGTGACTCATGTATTTTTTCTCCAGAGGAGCCCCAGACCCACGGCCTGAGCAAGGCATGCTGCACAGGCCAGGGTAGTGGGTCCTTGCACGCCCACCCCCTAAGCTGCCCGCTGCAGGAAGGGAGACAAGCCTGCAAGTGTGGACAGAAGGCAGCAGGTCCTCCTTGAGCCTCAGAGGTGGCTAACTGTAACAGAGGGATTTAAAACAGCCATATAGCACGTACATTGCCCAGCTGGTGTGGCTCAGTGGTTGAGCGTGGACCCATGAACCAGGAGGTCGCTGATTTGATTCCCAGTCAGGTACATGCTGGGATGGTGGGCTCAATCCCCTGTAGGGGCATGCATAAGGCAGTTGATTGATATTTCTGTCTTCTATCCTTCTCTCCCTTCATCTCTCTAAAATCAATAAAAACATTTGTTTTTAAAAGCATGTACAGGTTGCATGCAGAGCCATTCACATCCCAAATCTCAACCCACTCTCTTCCTGCCCTAGGTGGGAGACTCTTGGGGGGGTGGGGTGGGGGGGGGACAGCACTCAGCCCTGCTGAGGGTACTGTGTGGCTCAGTGGCATCACCCACCGTAGTGCTGGAGCAGCCTCTCTGCTTAGAGTGGCAGGTACCAATGGCCCTGGCACCCTGGAGCTCCTCCACGCCTGGCTTTCTCCCCAGCCAAGTAACTGAGTTTCACCTGGAAGGAAAATGCTTTTTTTGCAGCCTCCTGCCAGCTGTGTGTCATGAGCACCGTGACCTTTTGTCAAACCAAAACATTAGGCACAGTCCCGGGCAGGCACCTCTGTGCTTCCAGAGACTTGAGGAAAAACATGCGAAATTAGAACATTTCTGGGTATTCTGGGATGTACAGACACAGTTCCACAAGGAAATGAGGTTAAAAGTGAAAACACCAGCACAGGAGGAGTTCCCATGAGTTGCACAACCCCCTGTTCTGGGTACATTTGGTTTTTTATTGAACTTGACTTGTCAAGGTCCTGGTTAGCTGTCTCTCCTGACCAGGGCTGCTTTAGCTAGGGATTACTGGGGCCCAGCACTAGTTTTGAGGAACAGGGGGTGGGAGCAGGCCCTTCTGACCCCCAAAGAAAGACAACTTTGAGTTTGCAAACCTTTGTGTTCATGTGGAATCTGCAGAGACTAAAAGTGCCCAGAGGCCCCCCAGGAGTTGGGGCAGGAGGGGGGCCCCTTGCAAAGGCCAGAGAAAGAAGAAAACAGACTCCCTGGAGTTATGGAGCCACGTGAAGGAGTTGCCTGCCCCTATCTTCAGCTCACCTTGGCCGGGTTTTGTGCATAACTCAGGCCCTGGTCCTCGCTTGCTAGCTTTGCTTCTGCATTCACAGAGCTTGCCCCGCAGAGGTTTAAGACCGGAAACATAATCCTGACTTCCTCTCCCACCTTACCTAAATGCTGATTTATGGCCTGAAGTTGCTGCCCAGTTCGTGGCCCCTGAGCAGCCCTGTCTGCTGCCTCACTATGCACAATTGGGAACGACACTGGAAAAGCTCCGAATCAAAACTTAACATGTTTAAAAAATAATTTCATTGTTTTAAGAGGAAAAAAACTGTTGGAGGTCATTAGAGGGCTCAGCAACTCTGGCAAAAACCCCTAGATGCCCCTGAGCGAGGCAGATGGAGAAGTCCCCTGCAAGAGGGTGGTCTTAGAATGGAGGCCTTTTATTTATGTATATTTCTGTTCATCTGCCTCTTCCCAGCTGTTTCACTGCTTACACTACAATGCAGTGTTTTGACATCACGATTTACCTCCAAAATAGGAGGCAGAACACCCCCAGCCAAAAGGGGGCATTCTAGATTCTGAAGAAAGTGCTGCTGTTTTCCCGACGCCTGGCGGTTCTGTCTTGTGAATTTGTTTCCTTCTTTAAAATGCCCCCCCTCCATTTTTGGTTCTCACTGAAGCATCTCTTTGTGAGACCCTTAAACCTTTTTTTTTTTCCTCGTCTACATGACACAGGGCAATGCTTTACGACTTTCTGTCTCAAGTGCCACTTGAAATACACACAGGGCTTTGAATAAGCCTGGGATAAAGGGCCCCTCTGTAATCTCCCTTAAAATGCCTGTTTGCAAGAGTCACCCTCCTGCTCAGCAACCTTCAATGGCTCCCCACGGTCTGCATGGTAAGGTTCAAACTTCTAGGCTGGCCGTCAGGGCCTTCTACACAGGGGTCTGGCCTTGGCTGTTCCCCTGCCTGAACCTCCACTCTGACCCAGTGACCCACTCTGTGTGTTTGTCCAAACTGCTGGTGGCAGCATTCCAGAAGTATAAACTGCTATGAAAGTAATTTAAAAATTGCCATAGGCAAGATATACACAGCAACTGAGATTTTATTCCCATTATTTAGACAACTTTTACTCTAAGAATTTTTCTCTGATAAATTACTGGTAGTTGTTATTACTGAAACTAAGTGACTTGAAAACCGGGATTCCAGTAACATCCATTGGGTCCCCAATCTGAAGAAAATCCAAGGATTTTCAGCTTCTCTGGTGGGCCATGGCTCCAATCATATCCCGCATTCAGCTTTTTAATGTGCCTTTGGGTGGATCAGTATGATCACTCTTCAGGTACACTGAAAGGCCCTGCTTATATGTCTTTGTGTCCCAGGGCCTGGTGCTCCTCCACTCATAGCAGGTCCCCGTAAATGATGACGGTAGTGATACAAATGGCATTATTGTCTGCTTGTGCATAGCACACACAGCCAAGCCACGTACGGAGGATGGTTCCCAGTCTTCATTCTAAACCTTTACCCAGCGCTGCCTCCTTCTGTCTGTTAGTCTCTCTTTGGTGCCTCCTGGCTTTGCACCTCATATTCTGCTCCATTTCCAGCACCCCTAACTTCTGGGTGCCAGACAGTGTCTGTCCAGCTTCTGAACTGGCTCCTCTTTGTCCTGATTTTGGCCTGTCCTATGCCCCATGCTGTCCTATGCCTGAGCATCGGCTCTCAGGGAAGAGCATTTGTTGCCTGGGTTGACCTGGCCTCCCAAGGGAACCAGACTGATAGGAGGAGTCAGGGACAACTCTCAGGTAAGACTTGTGAGCAAGGCAAAGAGATACTTCTTGGTTGGTTGCAGGTTTCTTTTGCCTGAACAGATATTGAACCTATAAAACTAGGCCAAACTTGCCCTGGCCAGGTAGCTCAGTTGGTTAGAGCAGGGGTCGGCAAACTGCGGCTTGCGAGCTACATGCGGCTCTTTGGCCCCTTGGGTGTGGCTCTTCCACAAAATACCAATTTCTGCGCATGCAAAGAAATATAATTGTTGCCCTGGCTGGGCAGCTCAGTTGGTTAGAGAGTCATCCTGACACACCAAGGTTGCAGGTTCAATCCCAGGTCAGGCCACATACAAGGATCAACCAATAAATGCATAAATAAATGAAACAACAAACCAATGTTTTTCTCTTTCTCTCCCTTCCTCTAAAATCAATCAATAAATACAACATTTTTTTTAAAAAAAATAAAGAAACCAAAACAAACAAACAAAAAACTAGGCCAAACTGTAAAACGGAGTCTTGGGGAGATCCTGGCTAAACCCTAACATTGGGCTTGACTAAGAAGATTCTGTTGTCTCCACCCAGTTCTCATACTGTTAATCTTAACCTTGCCATACAAACGAAATTCATTCTTTTTTAATTGAGATATAACTCACATGCCATAAAATGCACCCTCTAAGCCAGATTTTTAAAAAATTTTGTTTTACTTAAAAATAACATCTGGCTCTGGCTAGTATGGCTAAGTTGGTTGGGAGTTGTCCCAAGTACCAAATGGTTGCTGGTTCAATTCCCAGTTGGGGCACATTCCCGGGTTTTGGGCTTAGTCCCCGTGGGGGTCGTGCAGGAGGCAGCCGGTTGATGTTTCCCTTTCTCTCTCCCTTTCCCTTCTACTCTCTAAAAATCAATAAAAATATTAAATTTTTAAAAATCTGATAGATTCTTTTCTCCTCAGTTTTCTATTCAAAAAGTGAATACCTAGAATTCAAAATTTTAAAAAGATAAATTATACAGTGTAAAGTAAGTCTAAAAAAGAATTTCAACATAGACAAGAGATTATTGTACAATATACAAACATATATAAATGCAATAGAATTAGAAAAATAAATATCTGTTTTAACTTTGAGGGAAGCAAGAAAAGACACAAAGCAAAAGCCATAAGAAAATATTGATAAATTTAATAACATAAAAATTTGAAAGAATAAATTTCCCATCTTCTTATGGTCCCCATGTTTTCAAGCCTTCAGTGTCCTTGTCTTAAGCAACTATCATTTGTCATTTTTTAGTTATGCTTCCAGATGTAGCCTCTGCAGATAGAAGAAAATATGAATAAATAAACTCTGGCATATTATACAGAGGATTCTGATGTCTGTTTTTCACTTAATGTATCTTGGAAATTGTTTTATGCCAATGCATATAGAGCTGCCTCTTGTTTTCCAATGACTAAATTATTCTCCACTGGATGAAAACGCCAGGATTTATTTAACTAGTCTCCTACTGAAGAGCATTTGGTTTTTTCCCCAGTCTTTTGCTACTACACCCAATGCTGCAGTCAATATGCTGAATTCAGTTTTAATGGGAAATTCTTGATGAACATATAAAGGTGAAACTGGGATTTACATAGAAAAGTTATGCATAAACTGCATTTAATAAACAGTATTTTCTAGGATCTGCTGTTTCAGTAGATAATCAGTTTTTAGAACTGAGTAGGACCTTTGGGACTGCTTTCATCTAGCTAGCCCCTGTGTTATGGTAATTGCAGTAACAGTATCTCAGAGAATCGTGAAGTATTTAAAACTGGGAAGGGCTCCACTGGTAACTCTCTCATTTTGAACTAAGGCTCAGAGAGGATAAGTGACTTCTCTAAGGTCACAGAGCTGTGAATGGAAGAGTCAGAGCACGAACTCCACATTCCATTCCCTGTTGCCATCCTGCATTGATCACCTAGCCCCATGGTCGGCAAACCGCGGCTCGCAAGCCACATGCAGTTCTTGGGCCCCTTGACTGTGGCTCTTCCACAAAATACCGCGTGCGGGTGAGCACGTACAGTGTGATTAAAACTTCGTGGCCCGTGCGCAGAAGTCGGTATTTTGTGGAAGAGCTGGTATTTTGTGGAAGAGCCACAGTCAAGGGGCCAAAGAGCCGCATGTGGCTCGCGAGCCGCGGTTTGCCAAGCCACAGTTTGTGTAATCAGCAGTTCCAGCAGGTCTGTTTGTAAAACAAGGTTCCATCTCTTTCGTTTCCTTAAGGCAGTTCACAAAGATTAAAAAAAGAAACTTAAAAAGAAAAATGGGTGTAGGGGAGGGCTTTAAGGAGAAAGTGGGGTGCTTCTTTAGTAGACTTCTTACCGTTATGTTATCTCATTGCAATCTTAGTTGATCCTAGTTGTTATCAACCTATTGAGTTCCTAAAACCTCCTAATCAGCCTCAGTTGGCCAATAAAATTACTTGGTGTTTTCTATGCTTGGAACATAGGTTGTGCAACCCCGAGGAGGTGGAGGAACCCTCCCAGGGGTCTCATGAGGGACTTAGGAGAAGGCCCAGGAACACACGCTTGGCACCCCATGAATGGCCAATTAACGTAGGGCCATCGGCCATTCCTCACTGGGCATTTATGGAGCAGCTGCAGTGCTCTCAGCACTATATGTGGCACAATGAGGGGTGCACAGTGGGGTCCCACCTGCTCCTGCTCCTTCCCCCCAGGAGACTGACAGTTCAGCTTCTGAGATAGGTTGTACCCAGAGGTAGAAACAGACACTGGGGTGGATCTGTCACCTAGGAGAATGGAATTTGGTAGAGTTGCATATTCTGGGGATCAGGTTCTAAAATCAGCATGTGAGCTGAAATAAGAATCCTATATAATAAAAGGGTAATATGCAAATCGACTGAACAGCAGAACGACTGGTCACTATGATGCGCACTGACCACCAGGGGAGAGACTGGTCACCTCTGCCAGGCTAGCGGACTGAAGAATATTAGGGAAGGCGTAGGGTGGCCCCAGTGCCCTGCATGGTACCTGTGCTTAGTGAATGCTGTGGAATGAATGAATGGGAGGCTTTCTGGAGGAGCTGATGTTTGAGCTGAATCCTGAGAAACGAGTAGGCGTCCACCAGGTGGCAAAGGGAGTCAGGGCTTTCTAGGCCTGGGGAGCATCTCAGGTAAGGCCCGGGCATGACACAACACGGTCTGCTTTGGGAGGTGCAAGCAGAGGTGTGATGGAGCAGTGGTGGGAAGGGGTGCTGAGAGGGGCAGGCCGGGGCCCGTCGTGGCTACCCATTTGTGTCAGCCAAGAGGTTGGGACCTTACCTCTTAGTGGGGAAGCCACGGAGGACTGATGGTGTGTGTGTGTGTGTGTGTGTGTGTGTGTGTGTGTGTGTAGGGAGTTTTGCAATTTATGATAACAGAAACCATGATTTTGTGCACCTAGTACAACGTGTCACACAGGAAGTTCTCCGTAAGTACTTATTAAATTGAATTGAAATTGATCAACTGTTGATCTTTGAGGAAGGTCAAGAAGGAGGACTGAAAACGAGGATTGATTTAGGAAGTTATTGGGGCTTTGCCCTGAGGGTGTCTCATTTGATTTAACCTCCCTGTGAAACAGGGGGTGCAGATGTTACCTGCCCGAGGGTTGAGCTGACATGTGCAAGTTCTAGAACCCAGGTTTCCTGACTCCAACCCAATTTCCCTGAGCTGCTGGAGAAACAGGGATGAGGCCAAGGCAGTGGTCGGCAAACTCATTAGTCAACAGAGCCAAATATCAACAGTACAACGATTGAAATTTCTTTTGAGAGCCAAATTTTTTAAACGTAAACTATATAGGTAGGTACATTGTTATTAACTTAATTAGGGTACTCCTAAGGCTTAGGAAGAGCCACACTCAAGGGGCCAGAGAGCCACATGTGGCTCGAGAGCCGCAGTTTGCCGACCACGGGGCCAAGGGAGCAGTAATACCTTGCATTTCTGATATCAATGCCCCAAACCAGGGCATCTGGTCAGAACCAGCAATAGGGTAGGCTGGTATTTGCAGCATGTATGGTATTTGTTCATATGTGTGATTATTTTGTGGCTGTGATCCTCTCAGAGGAGTGGGTATTTAGATTAGACTTTTTTCACAAAGGAAAAGATAGACTTGAGCAGATGTGTTGTCTCGGGTGCCTGAGGAGCCAGTGTGGAGGTTGAAGGATATGTTGGGGAAGTCTAGGTCTTAGGTCTGCACATGGCAGAAACTGACTCTTGCCAAAATAAGGAGAAAAGAATATATTGGAAGGCTATCTGGTGGCTCATGAAATGTCCGGGAAGACTGGAGAACAAGGCTCAGCATTCGATGAGGACCTGTGGGAAGGTGGGTGGCTGGAACTATAGCCAAGGTGATAATGCCACTGGCCTGGCATCACTGCTGCCAACTGACCTGGATGCTGCCACCCCCTTCAGAGTGAGTTCTGAGCTTGCCTTGCTTTTTTTGTGCAACTCACTCCAGAGGCAACACCCAGGCTGAGCATCTGGTTGTCAGTTTAGCCCACATGCCCATGTTCTCACTGTCGGAGGTCCTGAAGACTGGAGGTTACAGCGTCCCCAGTGGCAGGTGGAACTCAGCTTCCCACCAGGACTCAATGCCAGGTGCCTGAAACCTAAAAGCAGGTACACGTGCCAGATGGACATGTGTCCACTGTAGAAGCTTGACCCCATTCTCATCTTCAGATTGGGACGGTGGGGCAGTGCTGGACATGGCAGGAGGAGAGGGGGCATTTCCCTTGGCCACTGAAAATTTCCACATCTCGATCTTAATCTTTTTGGACATGTTTCTGAATCCTTTAGCTTCCAGCTAAACGTCAGGATTCTTACCTGCTCTGGAGAGCTGAGCATTTCATTAGCAACTAGAGGCCCGATGCACGAAATTCGTGCAAGAGTAGGCCTTCCTTCCCACCCTCCTCCCCCGCTGCCGGCACCGGCTTCCCTCTGGCACCCGGACCCTGGCTTTCCTCGCAGCCCCGGCTTCCTTCTGGTCTAATTAGCATATTACGCTTTTATTATTGTAGATTGGACTTCTCCTCTGGAATCTGAGTGATTCCAGTGGAAAAGAGAGGTCATCCAGCATCTGGATCGCCCCTGCACGTCAGATTTCACTTGGAAAAAGGACAGAGGCCCAGGCTTGGCTCTCTCTGGCTAACAGGTAGTTACAGTTTGAATTCTGTTTCTCCTCTGACGTTGGGCAAGACTGGCAGGGCCATGAGGTATTTGGGAGGCGCTACCTTGCTCTTCAGTTGGGAGGTCGGAGTTTTGGCTTCAGGCTTGGTTCGTGGAATGATTGAGATCGCTGGTGCCCAGGCTGGCTGAGGCGACAGGACTGGGCACCTTTCCAGTTCTGAAGATGTCTGCCTAGTTGAGATGTTCTACCCAATATCCTGCCCGAGAGAGAGCCAAAGGAAAGAGGGCTTCGTAGCATCCCTGCCCAGGTTCCTCCTCCATAAAGAGGGTCTCAGCGAGGTGAGTGCCTGCTCACTTCGTGCCCTCAGATCCTTGGCTTATAGCTCTGTGAAGCAACGGCATGATGATTGAAATCTTGGTAATTCAGTCCCAATCAGCTTAGACAAAGGAATTCATTTCGGTTAAAAAGAAAATGCAGTTTGGGACTCTTGGCTGCGGTGTCCACTGGTGTGCCAGAACCGCCCCCCGTGCCTGGAAGCGGGAAGCTGCTGCCTCCACGGAGCTGGGCGTGTCTTGGGCTGGATTCTCACAACCAGACTGGAGGTGATTCCTGAGGCTGAGGCTTGGTCACCAATATGGGATCAAGTTGGCCCCTAGGAGGGATGGAGCAGGGCTGTTCCCAGCCAGTGCTGGCTCTGGTACAGTTTACACTGACTTGCCCATTTCTGTCTGGCTGAAATGAGATCGCATTAAAAGCAGCATTGAAGCAGAAAAGGAGTCTTGAGAGACCCGAGTTCCTTCACTCAAACACAGCTTTGATCCCATCACTATTAAAAACCTTTGAGACCTGCCCAAGTTCTGCAGGAGAAACCTCACATTCCTCAGAATGGGGCTTGTGGGAGCCCCAGCCCACCTTCCCACCTTCTCTCCTGCCACTTGCCCTTCCCTAGCACCCATGTAGGTCCTCTCTGCTCCTCAGTGGGCTTGGAAGAAAGCTGCTCTGTGCTGTGTGCATTGTTTGCTCTGCCTGGAATGCCCTCCCTGCCCTTTTCCTCCTGCCAGAAGTCACCTGCTTCCTGCTGCCTTCCTGAGCCCCAACCTTAGCATTTCTATGGTCGAACTTCCTCACTGTAGGATGCTGGCATCAGCTGCAAGTGTGCCTTCTCCTGCCTGGCACATAGTAGGTGCCCCATGGGCAGCCTGAGAGGATGTGAGGGAGCAGTGGGCAGGCCCAGGACCTGGCCTGGGTCAGGTGGACGTTTGGTTGGTGAACTGGTCGTCTGCATGATGGCCTGTCTTAACACTTACTGGTGGAGCCACTGCCAAGGAAACCCTGGTGAGGGTGGGAAGGGACTTCGGGACACAAAGCCTGGCACCTGGGTCCCCCTCACCCTGAGGACTCTGAAGAGGCATCTGTGATAGGTGCTGGTTTAATGGTGGCAGAGAATTCCCTTCCCCCGGGCCCCAACCCTTAAAAAAGGATAAGTATCAGCTGCCCTTAGTGGACCCTTTAGTTTCCACGGCTGGTGCTGTCCGCTGGCTTTGCACAGAGAAGGAACTAGAGAAAACGAATCAGCAGATCATGAGAGAGAGTGTCTGGGGCTCTTTAAAACAGAAGCCCTATTTGGTCTGGTGACAGTCAGGACAGGCTGTGGCTCTTCGTGTGGAGGGGGAAGAGGAAGAGATCCTCTTGACGGTGATTGCAGACCGCAGCGGGAGCCCCCGAAGCAGGGCCTCGGGCCTTGGCCTGTCTATGAAATGAGAAGCTTAGACTGTATGTGGTCCTTTCCTGCTTGAAAATTCCGCAGGCCTGTGAACGGAGCCTGGCAGGTAGTGTGTTTGGTGCATCATTGTGGGACCTACGGAATCGTTATCTGAGGCCTGCATGCCACGTAGAGAGTGCTGTGCAGTGGCATCTTTCCCACCAGGCTGACGAAGAGGACTTTCTTTCTTAAAAGATGTTCTTTCTTAAAATGGAATCACCTTTAGGGCTGAGGCCACAGCGTGCCTGGGCCTACTTGACGAGTGCATGGCTTATGTCATTTGCAAAGTATGCTTTCAGACCTTAGAAGCACAAATTTCCTTTAGAAATTTGAAGTGTGTCTTTGTTCTTGGCCCCTGGAAGACCAGCTCAGGGAAGTTGGGGGTGGGGTGGGTTTGATGTCCAGGGAGGTGTTGGTTGGTTTTGGGAGGGACAGAATGTGGGATCTGCCTTTGTTTCTGCCTCCATAGAGCCTGCTCCTACCCATCCCAGCCCTCTCCCTGCTACCCACATCTCTGTCCTCCTTTATTATTATTCCTCCACAGCAAATCAATTGAGCTACCTCCAATGTCTATCCAATCATGGGGTGTGCGCTCCAGATGCCCATCCCACTGGGGAGCTGGGAAAAGTGGATTTAAGAGGAGATCTTGACTGGTAGGATTGGGAGGTGTAATCAGGAAAACTGCTTTGGAAAATAGATAATCCAGGTAATTCACACAAAACAATATATTTTTAAAAGGTAGAATGCGAAACTGTAAAAATGTTAATTTCCTTTTACCTATTAGTATTACTCTTGGGAATTTATTGTAAGGAAATAATTCTAAACAGGAAAAGAACTATATGCACAAAGATATCTAGAGCAACTGTGTTTAAAATAGCAAAAACCTGTAAGTAGCCTAAATGTTCCAGATGGCATATAATTCATGATATCAAGACACAGTGAATATTGTGCCACTGTTAAATTAATATGAAAATTATATTAACTCATGGGAGAAATGTGGGTTAATTTTGGTGGAAAAGTGGCTTCTGATTTAGCAGGCAAAATTGTACATACATTTGATGAGTGCCTACAAACTGATTACATTGGCTGTAATATACATTGGCGTAAAGTAAGTACTGGATTTAGGTGAATCGGTTATGAATGGAGCATTTGTGTGTTTGAAATCGTCTTAGAAATATATATAGTATACATGCTTAAAAAAAGACCTTACCATATCAAAGACGTTGGATCTGGGTAGGAAGGAGGCCAGGGGAGAAACTTCAAGCCTCTCGTCTGTTACCATGAAGACAGAACTGCTGTGTTTAACCATCTGCACTGCAGGGCTGGAGAATTCAGATTGGCTGACTTGGGTCATTTAATAACTGGAGATCTGACTTCACAGGCCCACTAACTGTGTAACGGTGGGGCTCCCCGCGTGGACTCTGCCTGGTGCCAGTGACTTCCAACTGGCTTCAAAGCCGGGAACAGTTGTTCCCCACCCGAGTTTCCAGGGAACCAGTGCAGCGAGCCTGTGTACATTGAGCCTAGTCTCTGAGCCACCCACTCACCTGGAGGCTGTCTGGCCCTGCAGGCCCCAGCCACAGGGGGAGGCAACAGATTCTCTTTTCTGTAATTCAAACAGGCAGCAGGGAGGATGTGCTTTGCAGCCCTGCCTAACCCAGGTGGAGCCTAGTCAGTTACTGTCTGGGGTGTTTCCAGGGTTGCACATATTCATTAAGGTACTGAAATCTAGAGTTGCCCTATAGTGCTAGCCTTATTAAGCCCCCGACATTCACCCAGCCTAGCTTTGGCTAAGCAGGCAGGACCCTCGGCCTCCCAGCTTGCCATGAGCCCTGCCGGGACTTGCCAACTGCAGGTATGGCCCTGTGACTGAGCAGCTGATCCTTCTCTGACCACATTTTCGTATCTCTGGCATTTCAGAGCCTTTGGATGCCCAGCGAACAGCCTTCTCACCCACCACTTCCCCTTGGCTTTGCCTGTCTATGTGTGTAGCTTTTCTTCTCAGTGGGGAACTTTCTTGACATGTGGAAGGTCTGTTTGGGGGGCCCATGATCCTACCTTCCCTGTGACCGGCACAGGAGATGGAGACTCCTTAGTGCTGTTTGGAGACAAAAGAACAAGAGTTCTGGGCAGGCCTGGCCGGGCAGGTTGTAGCCTGCACAACAGAAGCCACTGCAGCAGAGCACATGTGGAGAGATGGCCAGACCCTGCTGGTGCCTGGTTTTTTCAAGCATGTATCTCCCAAGGCCATATTGCAGAACTGTCAGAGATTTGGAGGGGTTTTTTGTTGTTGTTGCTGTTCCAAGATCAGACTGAAATAGGGCTTCATGGATGGAGGTTTGCCAGGACCAGAGAGAAATAAATTGGAAAGCGTGTGGGTTCAGGGCACGCCTGGATACTCACGAGGGGGACGCAGGCCAGTTTCACGTTTTCCACGACACGCCTGCTGGTGTTACATGTTTAGAGGCCAAGGGTGGGGATGCATGTCCATGTGCTGCCTGGAATCTCGTGTTCATTCCTAGACGCTCTGATCCCATGCCCACCCTCTGCAGTGATCTCAGACCTACTCCAACGAGATCACTGCTGATGGTGAATTAACTGTCACAGAACCTGGCCTACAAGCTGTCTTCCTGAGCCCAGGACCCAGCAATAACTGCTCATCTCAGTTCCCTAATTTAGAGACCACGTGCTTGCCCCAGGGTTGTGAGCAGCTCAATTTCTTGAAGCTTGAAACACATTTCCATAGAAACAATGCTATAAATGGTGGTTGGGCTCCTAGGCCGGCCCCCACAGAGCCCTGGTGTCACCTCTGACTTGCTGAAATGGGTATTATTAGTAAAATTGAGAGCGCACATATGGCAGTGAGAGTTAGCACCCAGGACGTTGAAGGTTAAATGGTGTTGGTTAATGTGTGTAACTTTTGTTTCTTTGGTGAGAGGTGCTCTCCCCGGTAAGGGAAGCTCTGGGGCCCTCCCCCCGCCCACAGTTGTAACCCCTTCTCTCCCAATTTACCTTCTTTCTTCCTTCCTCATCAAGTCAGGAGCCTGGGCTTCCCTGTCCCCTGAGACTTGGGTTGAGGTATTTTTATGATTAATAATCCTATTCAGTGGTCCTTTACATCATCAATGTCATCATCGTTATTGCTATTTAAACCATCTTGACCAACTTAACAGAATAAACATTCTAGCCTAGCAATTTACATTGTTCAGAATTCTCTTCTTATTGCTGCTAATATGCTTGTGGAAGTTTGTTTTTTAATATTTTTATTATTGATTTCAGAGCGGAAGGGAGAGGAAAAGAGAGAGAGAGAGGAACATCCATGATGAGAAAGAATCATTGATCGGTTGCCTCCTGCACGCCCCACACTGAGGATCCAGCCTGCAACCCAGGCATGTGCCCTGACCAGGAATTGAACCATGACCTGGTTCATAGGTCGACACTCAACCACTGAGCCATGCCTCCCGGGCTGCCAGTGGACATTTTGACATAGTTTCTCAGTTTACGTGTACTATTTCTCTGCGCTGGCTTTGTCATCGAATATTTCATCAGAATGTTGCCATGTGTAAGTCCCTTTTTAAAAAATTTAATTCTGTTATAATGCCACGCCATAATCTGAATGGATTTCAACAAGTGCTGTGAGCATCTTTTGTAAAAATTCTTTTTAGGAAATAATTTTAGTTTATTTTCATGGGATCTGGTCCTCTGACCATAATTACCTGGTCAAGGTGTTAAACTCCTGTGGCGCAATGCCAGATCACATTCCAGAAAGACTCGAAGTTTACAGTGGCACAGCAATGTATGTGCAGCTGTTTACTGATGGCCCTGCCAACAGCAGTTTCCTTGTTTATTTATTTTCTTATTTTCTACTGACACCGGCCATAATGGGTCCTTAATGGTGTTCTAATGTGCATTTCTTAAATTGCTGCTGAGACTGTACAATTTTTCCTCCTAATGATTTACTGGTTGTGTTTCCTCGTGTGTCAAACCATGCTCATCTCCTGTCACCGTGGAGCCTCCCCACTTCCATCTATATTGGGAAACACAAGGTCCTGCCTTCCCCACTGCTCCTTCCCTGGGTGGGGCTGTCCTCACCTGGGCTCACTCATCTGCACACCTGCCTGGTTTCCACCTTCAGCCACTCATCCCTCCCCTGGGGTGGGAAGACGTGTGAGGGACAGACACTGGGGGGCTCCGTGACCAAGGCTGACGGGAGGTAGATATGCAAGGCAGGGGCTTGTCCGAGTGGTTCCAAAGTAGGTTCATCAAATGACCTCCTTGGAGAGATTCTGGGAGGAGCCACAGGCTGTGGTCACCCACACAAAGGCCTGTAGGGAACAGGGGCAATCTCAATGACAGGCTGGCCGTGGGTATGAAAACAGCGCATGTGAGATGATAAACAACAGGCCAGGGACCTTGGAAGGGAGGGAATCTGGGGGGGAAATTAGGATGTGCGAGTCCCATTATAGTGCTACTCCCATTGAAGTGCTGTTACCTTCGTAATGCTACTCCCCTTGCACTGCTACTCACTCCACCTCCCAGAATGGGCTCAGTGTTGCCAGTGTTACAGTATTTTTCATGACAAACCAGAAATTCTGCTTTTTTTAGCTTTAACCTCCTGATTTTAAAAATTTTTGACAATACATTTAAGTCAATTGAAATAAAACACATTATATAGGTTGGATAAACTATATCTGGAGGTGAGAATGGTTTGTGAGCCTCCAATATATGACCCCTCATTATCTGACTTCCTTACTTGGAGAACACAGGCCCAGAGAAGTACCCTCAAATAGCAGGGAGAAAGACTGAGGGAGTCCAGCAGTCACATTCCATCTGAATGACCTTGGAAGAGGTGTTGAAACTTTGCGAACCTTAGCCTCCTTATCTATAAAATGGGGATTATGGCTTCCTCTCAGGTGCTGGGTGGATCCAGTGGGCTGGCATCACGCCAAGCATTTATTTTATTTATTTTTTTTAAATATATTTTATTGATTTTTTACAGAGAGGAAGGGAGAGAGATAGAGAGTTAGAAACATCGATGAGAGAAACATCCATCGGCTGCCTCCTGCACATCTCCTACTGGGGATATGCCCACAACCAAGGTACATGCCCTTGACCGGAATCGAACCTGGGACCCGTGAGTCTGCAGGCCGACGCTCTATCCACTGAGCCAAACCGGTTTCGGCTGGCATCACGCCAAGCATTTAGTAGGCGCTCAGTAAATGTGTTGATAGGTCCTGCACGAGGTCATCCAAAAAAATTAGAAGAAGAACCAGGCTTAGGCTTAGAACTTGACTCTTTTGACTACCAGTTCAGAGCTTGTTCCATATCACGTTGGCCTGCTTTCATAGGAGCTTCCAGAGGTGTCTGGACACAGCCCTCCTTCTGATCCCAGGAAATTACAGGTCATTTTATGAGAGTTTGATTGTGCAATAGTACTGAGCTGAAGTCATGGAGCTCTCAGCTCCGTGGACTTGGACCTGCAGGCCCAGAACCCAGGAGATCAAGTTTCAAGGTAGTAGTAGTAGCAGCAGCAACAGTAGTAAAAATACCATACAGCACGGAACCTAAGAAGCCAGTGATTATAAGTTGCACCATTATTTCATGTACAACTATGAAAGCGACAATGCTGCTTATTAAACCATGACGTGCTATCAATTGTAAGGTGGCTCCTGATTTCAGAGATGTTAAAATGGGGGAGATGTAAAATGGAAGAAATGGAATAGTAATAAAAATAACCTGTAAATTGTACTGCTTACCTTAAACTTTTGCATATATTGTTTTATTCGTGTATTTATCAGCAAGCATTTACTGAGCACCCACTGTGTGCAGGCACTGGGGACACAAGGCCACTAAGATCTCTGTGCCCTTCAGAGGCGCCGATCCTAGTAGAGAGATGGCACAGTAAGCAGCTGTAGGAAAGTGTGTAGGGGATGGAGTGAAAATAAACAACAGAATGCCATGGGGGTTTAGGGGAGGCAGTGGCTTTTCTGATCCTTAGGCACAGAGACAGTTTGGGGTGCCTGAGGTTGATTTAGGAAGTGCTCTCAGGAGGAAAGGAGTGAGGGCAGCAGACGAGGGCTGGGTAAGAAGCTAAGCGAGGAAGGATATGCTGCTACAGCTGGGTTCCACAGGGAGCCCTGGAACATGGATTGCACCACCTTGATCCCACCTTGAAGCACCAGGGCTAAACGTTGGGACCCATCCACTTCTTCCTCCACACCCTCCTTTCCCCCAGCCAATCATTGGCTGCGGTGTTCTCTCCCAGCAAAGACTCTCTTTGAGATGGGGGCAGCTGTGGGCCCTGAGCAGCTGGAGGAGGGTGCACCAGCCTGACGAATAAATACGAAAGGGTCCCAGCAGCGTACACTCTAGTGTCCTCCCTCTGCATGGCGGCATCGAGCAAGCCTTCTCGGAGGAGCAGCTATTCAGCTCAAGTCTAGTGGGGGACCAGGACATGCGTTTAACTTGTGGGTGAAGGTGGCGGGAGGAGGCGCATGCATGGGAATGCAGACATCTTGGGGAACTTGAGGCTGTTTGGCTGTGTGGACCTGCGGCTGGGAAGTGCGTCAAAGCAGGATCGTGCCGGAAGTGTAAATGCCGAACAGGCTGGCTACCCCACCGTCAGCTTTTTTTCAGTAGGTGATGGCAGTGCGGATGGTCAGTGTGCAAGACTAGCAGCAAGGAGAGCAGTTAGGAGGTGAGACAAAACGATAGCCAGCACTTACAGAAGACTGAACATGTGCCATATACTGCCTTCAGCTCTTCTCATTCCATCTGTAGATGAGAAAACCAAGTGGTTAAGTACTGTGTTCAAGGTCATCAAGCTAGTGTGAGCCAAGGTTTGGACTCGGGTCTCAGCTTGTGCTTTTAATCTGGACACTCCCATGAATGTGAATTTTGGATTCTAGTACATGATGTATCAGTATTTGTTTTCATTGAAAAATAATGCTTGCCTGGCCAGGTAGCTCAGTTAGTTAGGGCGTCATCCCCACCCACCAAGGTTGCAGGTTCAACCCCCTGTCAGGGCACATATAAGAACCAACCAACTAATACATAAATAAGTGGAACAACAGATTGACGTCTCTCTCTCAAAATCAATTTTTTAAAATTCTTTAAAGCATGTCCTATTGGATCTCAGGGTTCTGCTCCTCTTGGCCCACTGCCACAAGGTAGGGAAGCCGAGCTCCAGAGAACAGCTAGTGAAGGCGTCTCTCTGGGTCCAGGTCTGGGTCTGTGGGGGCATGGAGCTGTGCTGAAATGAAGGGAGGCCCTTGGGAAGCTTGCGGCTCGGGCTCCGTGAAGAAAGGGTGTTTCTGTCCTCATGGCCTTGCCTGGCAGCCACACCTGTTTTGTCCTCCTTCTCCCTGTGCCCAGCCAGACGTCTCTCCCAGAGTGACAGCAGCAACTGGGGACATCTGCAGAAGCTCCCTCGCAGGCCTGACAAAAGCAGTCAGAACCTGGCCCAAGCCTGCAAGAGAAGGGGGGCAGGGGGAGTAGATGGGAGGGCCAAGAGATGTGGACAGTTGTGGGCTGCTGTGGCAGGCATGGCCCTGCCCCGGAACAGGTGAAGTGAATGTGAACTGAGGAGGAGGGGGGTCCCCTGGGTTTTCAAGGGTGAAAGACCGTTCTGGGACTTCTCAGCACACAATTGCTTAACTTAATGGCTGGGTGGTTTTGAGCTCCAGCTCACTCAGAAAGGACATGGCAAACAGAGGTACAGAGAAGGCACAGCCATCAAAGGACTGTCCCTGTTCAGGCTGGGCGGGCAGCACGGTGGGAAAGCTTGGTGGAAAGGACATGAAAAGCAGGGACTGGGAGAGAAGCCGTGGAGGGACACCAGGGTGGGACGCTGAACTGATGCTGGAAAGAGTCTCTCTGGGCAGAGCCCAGGGGAGGGTCGCCCTGAGGCTGATAGAGTAGACCTACCGTCTTTTAGAAGGAAAAAAAAATCTTGCCCGGACTAGGTTCTTGAAAGGGAGAAGAAGCTGGTTTGGGGGAAGGGGATTTAGAAAGAAAATAATAATTGTCATGTCTTATCTGAACAAAGCATGATGCAGTATGAGGCAGTGTTTTGTCCTGTGATTCTCCCAAGTCCCTAGAGCAGTGGTTCTCAACCTTCTGGCCCTTTCAATACAGTTCCTCATGTTGTGACCCAACCATAAAATTATTTTCGTTGCTACTTCATCACTGTAATGTTGCTACTGTTATGAATCATCATGTAAATATCTGATATGCAGGACGGTCTTAGGCGACCCCTGTGAAAGGGTCGTTCGACTGCCAAAGGGGTTGCGACCCACAGGTTGAGAACCGCTGCCCTTGAAGGTGGGCATTCTTTCGTTATTTGTGTAATAAATACATTACAGCACATGGGCTCAGAGAAGGCAAGCGTTGACTTCCGAAGATCGCACAGCACTTTAGCTGTTAGGCCTGGGCAGGGGCAGAGCGGGAGATCGCGGGGAGCTGGGAGTCCCCTGCCCAGGCCTAATGCCTTGGCCAGAGGCGTTAGGCCTGGGCAGGGGCAGAGCCTGCAACCGCGGGGAGCTGGGGGTCCCCTGCCCAGGCCTGACACCTCGGCCGGAGGCCTCAGGCCTGGTCAAGGGGCCGGTCCTGATTCGTTAGGCAGGACCCAAAGGCAGTCCCAGCATTGTGGGCTTGTGATTTCCTCAATTGTATTCGTTCCCCCAATCCCCCACACTCCGGTAAAGCTTGGTTATTCACTTGTACACACCACGTGTGCTGGCCTCAACGGAAAGGTCCTGACAGAGAAGGGACAATGGAAAAAGAACAGGAAGGCAAGGAAGGGATTGGGGAGAAGGAAAACCCTCTTTTAAACAGCGAATGATAGCAGCAGAAAGTTAATGGAGGTGGCGGGGGGGGGCGCAGTGGTGAGAAGCTGGCTTCCTTGAAAGCCCCCCCTCCCCCTTTATTGGGATATAATTCACATACCACAAAATTCACTATAGGAAGCTTCATGGTCTGTCTCTCCCAGAAATGGACACTCGTGCTGGCCACTCTGGGCAGTGACTCAGGGCAGATCACCCTGAGCAAAGTCCAGAGAGCTGATGCAGCCCCAGGAAGCCTCCCTAAGGCCATATTCTCCCCTCACCGGGACCGGAGTTTGGAATCCTGTCTAGGGCGCTTTGCTGCCTGGAGTGTTTCTCAGCAGACACACTCCCTGTGAGCTGGAACTCGGTGCTCTTCTCTTTTCCGCAGCTTGTGAAGGTCGATGGTGGAGAAAAGCCCCTTCTTTTCCTTCCCCAAAGGGCATCCTTACTGGTTGCCCCAGAAGCCTGTAGCAAGGGCTTGCTGGAGCTTCTAAAACCAAAACTTTCACTTCACACGTCAGTGATTCTGCACTGTCATTTCTGCAGCAAAACTGACCTCCAGGGCTTTCTCGGACGAGCCGCAGCTTTCTGTACAATTAATTCCTCCTCTGCCTGCCTTTGGGAGGTAGGCTCCCGGGCCAGGCAGGGGCCACTGGGCCAGGCTTGAGCCTCATCCCCTACACACACACACACACACACACACACACACACACAACACACACACACATACACACACACAACACACACACAAATACACACACAACACACACACAAATACACACACAACACACAAATACACATACAACACACACAAATACACACAACACACACAAATACACACACACACAGAGCTTTTCCTTCCTCTCTTCCTTTCTGAGATGGCCTGAATTTGGGGGTTTAGTTGGGGTGAAGGGATAAGTTGCTCCAACATGAGCAGAGCTCCTCCAGGTCGCTGACTTCTGTTTCTCATGCATCCTGCCATCTACCTCTCCTCCTGTGCTGCTTCCTGGTCAGCAGCAGCAGCCCAGCGTGGGACAGGGAGGACGTCCTGGCGGGACTAGGCTGGGGCGTGTCCTTTGGAGTGGCTCCCACTTGTTCCCTGGAGGCTGGGTCCTGGCTCCGTGGTGGCAGGCTCTTCTAGGAATGTGCTCCCCAGCTGGGTATTCTGGTTGGTTGGGAACATCCCTGAGCTGGTCTGCACTGGCTCTCAGGGGCTTCTTCAAGGGGCGAGGCCTGAGGCCAGCTGTAGGGGCTAGGGGCTGTAGAAGAAGGTCAGGGTAGCCACAGAGCTGCAGGGGAACCTGGCAGCAGTGCCAGCAGTGGGCACTGGAGACCAAGTGGTTTTGCTTTTGCTTTCCTCACTTGCATGAGGTGTCCGTGGGAAGGCAGAAACGAGACAAGTGGAAAAAAAACAAAAAGGTTTTACCCTGAGCCTCTGCTTGAGAGTTTAGTCTACTTGGGGGCCTGCATACCTGAGCATCCGACCCTTCAATTGTTCACTGCCTTTCTCTGGGGGGGTGGGGGGGGAGGGGAGATAAGAGCAGAGAGGTGACAAACAATTGGCTTGCACCGTGATCTTCTGCAAGTCACTTAACCTCTCTGAACCTCAGTGTTCTCATCCATAGAACGAGGGACAGAGCTCTCGCACTCAGGGCTATGAAGCAGTGTGTGGGGGGAATGTGCTTTGAGAATCGCTGTGAACAATACTGACACAGAAGACGTTAAATCTGAGAGCACGGGCTTTTCTTTTTGGAGGTGGTCCCCCCAGCTCCTCCATTCACTTCTTACAATCACAGAATCATGACTTTTAAATCGGAAGGCATTTCAGTAGCTCATCTAGCCCAGTCCCCTGGCATAATTATCTTTGTTTTGCAGATACGACTGTTGTAAGTTGTCGTTACTTTGACCTACCCGTCATATCAGGGTGCAATTAAGCCCCTTTCCTCCTAGGTGGGGTGTGAGCTGGATGCACACAGGTGCTCAGGCCAGCACAGGGAGGAAGAGGACAGGAAGGTCATGCCCCTTGGGAGCAAGTGTGGGTTTTTCGAGGTTTAGGCAGAAGGCCTGAGTGGTGTGTCACCCACTCAGGAGTTGGGGGCGGGGGGAGCTTGGGGGCATGCCCTTGTCCTGCAGGCTCAGAGGGCCTGAGAAACCCATTCTGCTGTCCCTCCTCTTCTCCCTGAGAAAAAGCAAGGGATGCACCTGCTTGTCAGGTCTGGCCACAGGGAAAAAGTGGCTGCCAGAACATGTTTTATTCCTTCAAATGAAGATCTCCTTCTGACCCATCTCCTTGGAAAACAAACAAACAAGAACAAAAATGGAAGGAACCAGGAAAAACAGGATTCCCTCCCCTGGACTTTCTATTGGCCCTGGAGCCTCACTGAATGGGGGCTGGAGGGGAGAGCAAGAGAACCTCCCGAGTAGCAGAAATGTTTCCAATCTGTTCAGCAGCCAGGCATCAGGGGGGTAATGGGGAAGGTAGAGGAAATGTGGGCACGCAGTGAAAAGCTGCCCGAACCCTGGCCTCAGTTGCTCGAATTAAACCCAGCAGCTTTCATCACCTCAGTAATGGAGAGGTGGGTCTTTTATAGGGGCTGGGGCTGGTTTCTTAACAACTAGGATACTGATGAGCCCAAAGTGAAACTTGGGAAGACTGTTAATGAAGTGCCTTGGAGAGGATTGTGCATGATTTACCGGATCCAAAACCAGAGAGTAATTCTTTGTGGAAGAAAGCGACTTGTGTCCTCCCCAACATCACACACACACACACACACACACACACACACACACACTTTCCTGGCAGGCCCGATGGGTTTCCAAACATTTCGTCACCGTCTCCTCCTGACCTTGGTGTGAAAGGAACGAGCCGCGTGGCTGCTCCAGCAAAACCATGGGGGGGCGCCGCCTGCGCCCGGGGAGGGTGGCGACGGACTCTAGTGGAGGTGAGGTCTGCTGGAAATCCCCAGCCCGGGCCAGCCGCCGGAGGTTTAAAGACGCCTTCCCAGGCCTTATTTGGTCGCAGGAAGTGGGCGGCGCTGGGCCTGCTAGTGGGGAGGCCGACCAGAGACTGTTGTGCTGATGAAGTGGTAGAGCTGGTTCCTGCTCGCCGCCGGCCGCGCGCGCCGTCCGGCCGCTGGGGCTCCGCGCTCCCAGCTCCGAGTTGTGCAATCCTTTGTA